>NC_137022.1:23556797-23650531 GCF_032717465.1 Coenobita brevimanus | reverse complement strand
TGCTATCGTATCGTTTATATAGAAATACTCTGATCATTTATACAGACTCCAAATACAGCTATACCATTATCCATTTATATAGACTCTGGAAATATTACTTTATCGTATCGCTCGTTATATAGACTCTGGAAATACAGCTATCGTATCGTTTATATAGAAGCTGGAAATACAGCTATCGTATCATATATATAGACTGGAAATACAGCCTACTCGTATCATTTATGTAGACTGGAAATATACAGCTATCGTATCATTTATATAGACTGGAAATACAGCTATCGTTATCGTTTATATATCGACTCTGGAAATACAGCCTATTGTATATAGTTTATATCAGACTCTGGAATTATTGCTCTCGTATCGTTATATATAGACTCTGGAATTACTGCTCTCAAAGCCCATCAGTTTATATAGGTGACTCTGGAAATATTGCTCTCGTATCGTTTCTATATAGACTCTGGAAATACTTGCTGCATCATATCGTTTACTCTAAAGGCTCCAACATGCTTGAATGCGTGCGGTTTTCTTAAACTTGTAATAGCAGCTTCTCCACACTGCTCAATTCCTCTGGCAGCCTCCCTATTCAGTTCTAGCCCTGAGGTCACACCCTATGGCCTCTCTCCCAGGTCTTTTTCAGTCTTGCCTCTCACCTACATCAACCTTGCCACTTATCACCTTCCACACCCAACTGTTACTCTCCATTAAAAATAAAATCAAGGCATTTGAGAGAACAACAAGTACCAATGGAACTTAAGAAATCTGCATATACAGACAAGGCTTTACTATCGTTACACCACTGATTTCCATAGATAAACAGCTAAGGAAGAGGGTGTTAGGGAGCTTCCTTTTGGAGAAATGCAAGGGGTCTCTAACCTGACTTAAGTTTAACCCCTAAGAATAAATCATTACAGGAAGAGATGTCAGGGAGCTTCCTGTTGTGTGTTAATTCACTCCTGCCACAGCCAATGGTTTTATCCAGCTTTCTGGGGATATTTTATTTACTGATGGGGGTAATAATGGCTGCATATGGCTTCTGTTTGCCAAGTCTCCAAAGACTTAAGGCACTATATGGAAAAGTTAAAGAAAAACCTAACGAGCACAAGGGGTGGCAGTGTGATCATTTCCTTGGAATATGGTTGTTAGCACTGCCAATTTAACTGCAGCACACTTACTGCAAATAAATTCCACTTAGCAAAATTGAGTTTTACCATGTTCTGCATGATTCTTGCAACTTTAGCTTCCTCAGCTATTTAAGCACAAGTTGCAGTGCATTTTGACTAACACCTACTGAGGCAAGTTCTGCAACCAACTGGCAATTAGCAAAAGCAGCACCACAACAAGATTTACAGAAAACTATACATTATGTATAAAACACTCCACTGGCCCATCAATGGTTATTTCAACTGACTGGCACCTAAGTGATTAAGTATAACATTTTTAAATGTACTCATCTTGTAGTATTCAGCCAAGTTGCTCCCCTTCATCACTGGTGGTGGTGGTGGTGGAGGTGGTGGTGGATGTCTACCACCCGACACCACCACAGCAGGGGTGGCCTTCTCTGTCATCAAGCTGCCCTCGTCGTACTGCCCTAAAGTACAAACATGCTTTACAACTCCACCCTTGAACTACAATGCCAGTGCTACCTCAACCATCAACACTAGTTAAATCTTATGCTGAAGGACATACTGAAGGCTGTATCAAACCAGTCATTTCAAGGAGTCTATCAGTTAATATTCTTGCCATACACATATCTACCTATCTCTCAGAAGGAGGATGGTGGACTGCAGAAGGTGAATTTTAGCATGAAGTCTCCTAGATTCATATCCAGATAAGCATGAACCCAAAACTGAGTTAAGGGCTCTAGTAAATAAGTTTCTCAGTGAAATATGTTAACACCCAAATATGCTTAGTAACCAATGCATTTATTCCTATACAGTATAATGCTACTTCCCTATTCAAGTTATGCAAATGCAAACAGCAAACTAGCAAGGAACAATCTTCATTTTCCTTCATCCTGATCTTTTTCACCTTATGCTGGAGTGAGGAAGGGTGCAGAAAGGAAGGACACGGAAAGAAATAATAGAGGAAGCACCATAAAACAAATAACTCAAAGTCAAATGGCCACCCCTTATGGGATTGTGGCGTCTGGCAATAGACAGATAGATAGACTTACATTTATACCTCAACATCTTTACCCGCCTAATGGAGCGGGAAAAAGGAACTTATTTCCTTCATTCATTCATTTATAAAAACTCCAAGATGCAGTTCTCCATGCTGCTTGATCTCTAGCAGCTTCTCTGTCCAGCCCTATATCCCTGAGGACACTGACTTCATCCCAGGTCTTTTAGTCTGCCTCTCAACTTTACCCTCCATGCTCACACCTCTCACCCTCCGCACCCAAATGTCATCCCCCATCCTCTCCACATGCCCAAACCATCTCACTCTACCCCTCCTAATCACAACACCACTACACTCCAGTCTCATCCTTCCTCCCAAACCATCTCAGTCTACCCCCTTCACATCACAACACCAATACACTCCAGCCCCATCCTGCTTCCCAAAACCATCTCAATTTACCCCTTAACTCTACCCTCAACACACACACCTCTCTCCCGCTGCATCCAGTTGTCATCCTCCATTCTCTCCACATGCCCAATGCAATGGACAGTAAATTTCTATGACTGCACCTATGTAGATATACCGTATACTTTACCAATGCCTTCACCCACACTGGATAAAACTTAGGTCATAACGTATCAACTGTTCCCTAATCTTTCTTGCATAGTCTACTGTATAGTCTGTTAACTGCTCTAACACACGTATCTAAATGACTTGTTAATTATGCTAAAGAAGGGCTATGGCAGAGGTCGGCAACCTGCGGCTCAGAAGCCGCACAAGGCTCTTAGGACACTTTTGAGGCTCCAGGAGCTTCATAAACAACCATTTATTCTTTCAGAACAAAGGCATCATATTATATATGCAAGGCAACATTAGATTTTTCATTCAACTTTGATAAGATCTATACTATAAGCAGATCAAACAATATCACCGTAATGTTTTGTTTAGATTTAGAATACTGCAGATTTCGGTTTATGAGAATTTTCTGTATTGCGGCTCCAAGAGTACTACATTTTTATGAAACTTTGAAAAGATCTACAATATACTATAAGTAGATCAAACAGTATTACCGTAATGTTTTGTTTAGAATACTGCAGATTTCGGTTTATGAGAATTTTCTGTATTGCGGCTCCAAGAGTACCGGTACTACATTTTTTGAAACTTTAAACTAAATGGCTCTTGTAACTTTAAGGGTTGCTGACCTCTGGGTTATGAGAAAGGTGTACAGGCAAGATAATGTCAATCTGGCATTAAGCTGTATCCCTCCACAAAAGGACAAAAAGCTATACCAATTTAAGAGTAAAATCTGTGTTTCCATCTCACTCAGATTTCTTAACCAAGGAAAAAATAATCTTGCCACTTAGCTATACTGTAGTCTGTCCTTCACCTGGTGGAACTGGCCCATTCTCACAAATTTAGTACTTAATTACAGTTTCATTAATTTTATAGTTATGGAGGTATGAATGAGTCTCCTTGGTTACTACATGTTTTCGCTGGACATAACTACCACTCCCACATCAATACAGTGTGCTTGCTGGAAATTCAGTTATATATCTATCTAATCTATTTCCAGACATCTTAATCCTGTAAGGTGTGGCCACAAATTTCCTCCACACTGTCCTGTCCTCTGCCATTTCACTGCCATCCCTCCAACTCACACCCCCCCTCTCATCTCCATCCCTCCAACTCACACCCTCCCTCCACCATATCTACCCACACTCATCCCTCGTACACACATTCTCACTCCCATATCTACTTGTATCTACTCTCCATCCCTCCAACTTACATCCCCCCCCATCTCTCCACTCCATCCCTCCATCTCATTCTTGGCTATAATGTAAGAATGAGTGTCCTTGCTCAATTCAACCCTCCATAGTTACCTGCCTACACTAACAGACAAACAGGAGTGACAGGAGAGGCAGACAAGAGAAAGACAGAAAAGAGACATAAGAGACAGACAGACAAGAGGGACAGACAAGAGACATGAAAAACAGACAGGAGAGACAGGAGACAGTACTATACCCATCACAACAGATTTCAACCTCTCCAAGCAGTCGTGGCCCCTCTGCTACTCTGAGTTCTCCAGGCAGTCTCCCTTCACTCCTCTTGAACCGCCATCACACCGCCATCTCTCTGGAACCCTGCTTTCTTGTACTTCACTTACACCCACACAAACCCAAGGCCGCCACAGGAACACCACTGCAATGATTGTAGGAACATAATACAAATTATTCACATTTAGAGTAGACAGTTATACAGTAAATAGCACTACTTCTTCTACCTTCTACTTGGCCTATATCTTGCCTTATGCAGTCAATCTCACACAGTTCAGTGGCAGAACAAGGTAATGCTATAGAGTACCCTTTCCACAGCACTTCTTCATGACTAGCAACATTCTACTCATCTACAGTTACAATTCAAAATTCATGATGCTATGATATTTTAAACCAAAAAAGAAGGGCATAGCATCATATTCTAACAAAATTTTGTTACAGCCAAGTATTCAAAGTGGAAAGTTGTTTTTATACCTATAGCCACTTCTGAATCAGTCACTCCTGCAAAAAAAATACAAAGATGTGTATGCATCTGACGAGCTGTAGTTATGAGCTAGGAATGAGTCTCCTTGGTTACTATTCCAATTTACAACTACTAAAATCTGACTGGTCACTCCCACAAAAAATACGAAGATGTGGTTGCATCTGACGAGCTGTGGTTTTGAGTCAAGAATAAGTCTCCTTGGTTACTATTCCAATTTACAACTAAAATTTGATGCTAGTCATGAACAAGTGCTATGAGTCTCCTCCGTTACTAGCTTGTTTTTACTTTACCTTGGCCTAAAATTGCCATCTCTCCATTCTGAATGCTGAATTGTAATCAGATAAACACTAGAACATGATGCTAGTCACAAAGAAGTGCTATGGGATGACTGTACATTTTGACAGTCTCCTTGGTTATTAGTCAAAACTGCCCTCCTAATCTGACTACACCTGCCCATCAATTAACTGAAAAGGGGCTAGGGATCTTTACAAAGCCTTGGTCATGAGTAAAGAATAAGTCTCCTTGGTTAATAGCCAGAATTACCCCCCCCCCCCAATCTGACTGCTTTGCCATAAACTGAAAATTATGAAGAGCCTCCTTGGTCATGAGTAAGGAATGAGTCTCCTTGGTTACCAGTCAAAATTACCATCAATCTGACTACAACTTGCCATCAGCTTATTGAAAAGGGGTGAGGGATCTTTACATAGTTCCTGTATGCAATACTAGCCTTAGTTAGGGAATGAGTCTCCCTGGTTAGTCAAAATTACCATTCCTATCTGCCTACACTTGGCCAAAAAGTAACTGAAATTAGGCTAAGGATCACTACGTAGGGCTTTGGTTGTGAGTCTCCTTGGTTACTAGTCAAAATTACCCTCCCAATCTGACTACACTTGTCCATAAAGTAACTGAAATCAGGCTAGGGATCATTACATAAGGCTTTGGTCATGAATCTCCTTGGTTACTAGTCAAAATTTTCTTTCCAATCTAGCTACACCTGGCCAACCACTGACTGAAAAGGACTTAGAGATCTCTGAATTGTTGCTGCATGGAATTGGAGCCTTGGTTAGGGAATGAGTCTCCTTGGTTACTAGTCAAAATATGCATCAAAAGCATCAATCTGACTACACCTGGCATTAACTAAAACGGAGTTAGGGATCTTTGAAAAGTTGTCGCATGAAATTTGAGTCTTAGGGAACGAGTCTCCTTGGTTACTAGTCAAAATTACCTTTCCAATCTGACTACACTTGGCCAAGAAGTAACTGAATAAAGGGTCAGAGATCTATAAAGAGCCTTGGTCATGAGTCTCCTTGGTTACTTGTCAAAATTACTTTTCCAATCTCTACATTTGGCCATAAATTAACTGAAAAAATGCTTAAGGATCTTTACATAATTCTATTCTTGCATGGAATTTTAGCCTTTGTTAAGGAATGAGTCTCCTTGGTTACTAGCCCAAATTACCATCTCAATCTGACTACACAGCCATAAAGTAATTAAAAGGGAGTTATGAATCTTTACATAGTCTTTGCATGGAATTTTATGAACCTTAGTTATGGAATTATTTAATCTGACCACCTGGTCAAAAAAGTAACTGAAAAGGGGTTAGGGATCTTTACGAACAGCCTTGGTCATAAAGCTCCTTGGTTACTAGTCAAAATTACCTTTCCAATCTCTACACTTGGCCATAAAGTAACTGAAAAGGGGTTAGGGATCTTTACGAACAGCCTTGGTCATAAGTCTCCTTGGTTAGTCAAAATTACCCTTCCAATCTGACTACACCTGGTCATTAACAGAAAAGGGGTTAGAGATTTTACAGAGAACCCTGGTCATGAGTATGGAATGTCTCCTTGGTTACTAGTCAAAATTACCCTCCCAATTAGGCTACACTTGGCCATAAACTGTGAAGGCTGGGAATCTGTCACTAAAAACTCAAATTATTTTTAGAAATTAGCTGGGAAAGATGTACCTAACCCCTCCACAAAAGCCAGATGGAAGTAGTATGCTTAAAATAACAATAATAATAATAAGAGAAGACTGAGGGGGGTACAAGGAACAGCGTGGTGGACTGAAGAGGTGAGACAGGCTGTGGCAGAAAAGAAGAAAGCATACAATGAATGGATGAGAAATAGGGGCCTGGAAGAAGTTGAGAGGCGGAAGAGAGAGTTATATGTAGAAAGAAAGAGAGAGGTGAAAAGATTAGTCAGAGACAGTAAGAAGAGAGTGGATGAGGAATTTGGAAGGAATTTGGTGTAAAGTGAGGGACTGTAAGAAAATGTTCTGGAAAGAGATGAAGAGAGGAAGACAGGGTGGAAGTGAAGTTAGCAGGGGAGTGAAAGATGAAAATGGTAGATTACTAGTAGAGAAGGGAGAAAAAGTGAGCTGATAGAGAGAACATTTTGAGGAACTGTTGAACATAGAGGATGGAAGTAATGAGAGTAAGTGGCTGGGGAATGGCTGGGATAAGGAGAGTGAGAAGACAGGAATAAATCAGTAGGATAGAGGTTGTGGAAGCAATGAAGAAAGTTAAATTGGGGAAAGCCCCAGGAATTGATGGAGTGTGTGGTGAAATGCTGAAGCATGGGGGAAGAGGTAGTGGTAGAACGGATGTGGAAGATGTGCAGATTGGCCTGGGAGGAAGGTAGTCTCTCGGAGGATTGGAAGTCGGGTATAATTATTCCCTTGTACAAAGAAAAAGGGAAAAAAGAAGTGTGTGGTAATCATAGGGGCATTTGTCTTCTTAGTATAATAGGAAAAGTGTATGGTAGGATACTTATTGACAGAGTTAGAGAAAGAACAGAGGAATTAGTTGGAGAAAAAGAGGGAGGCTTTAGGAAGGGAAGAGGTTGTGTAGATCAGATATTCATTCTTAGAGCTTTAGTGGAAAAGTTTCTAGAGAAGGGAAAGAAGTTGTATGCAGCTTTCATGGATTTGGAGAAAGCTTATGACAGGGTGGATAGACAAGGATTGAGTATTAAGAATATATGGAGTAGATGGGAAGTTGTTGAATGCTGTGAAGAGTATGTACGATTGTGCTAAGGCTGCAGTGCGTGTGGATGGTGAACTAAGTGAATTTTTGTCTTTGAAGGTTGGGTTGAAACAGGGATGTGTCATGTCTCCATGGTTGTTCAATCTGTACATGGATGGGGTAATAAGAGAGATACAAGGTAGGGTAGTGGATGTTGGAGTGGCCCTGGTTAGAGAGGATAGTGTTTGGAAACTCCCTGTACTGTTGTTTGCAGATGATACTGTGTTGTTAAGTGAAGACGAAGGGGAGCTGCAAGGCTTGGTGGATGAGTTTGGGAGTGTTTGTAAGAAACGGAATCTAAAGGTGAATGTAGGGAAGCGTAAAGTGATGGTCTTTGAGAGAGGTGAAGTCAGTGAATGTATTGTACAGCGAGGTTGGATGGTGAGGAATTGGAAAATGTGAGTACATTTAAGTACCTGGGTAGTGTGATGAGTAAGGATGGAGGTTTGGAGGGTGAAGTGCTTGAAAGGGTACAGCAGGGAAGAAAGGTTGCTGGTTCTTTGAAAGCAGTGATAAGAAACAGGGAAGTGAGCATGCAAGTGAAAAAGTTACTACATGACAGTATTGTGATACCAACTCTAACGTATGGAAGTGAAGCTTGGACGTTGTTGGAAGGACACAAGTCAAGAGTGAGAGCAGTGGAAATGAGTTATTTAAGAGGAGCCTTTGGAGTCACATGGAGAGACAGGCTGACGAATGAGGATATAAAGGAACGTTGTGGTGTGGATGTGGATGTGATAGGAAGCGTTATGAGGAACACACTGAGGTGGTTTGGCCATGTGGAGAGGATGGAGGGTGAGAGACTGACGAAGAGAGTGTACTGTATGTGAGTGAGATGGAGGGGGGAAGGAGGAGGGGGAGGCCGAAGATGAGATGGAGAGGTATATGAGAGAGGGGGGTGTGAGTTGGGATCAGGGCAGTGAAATGGTGGGGGACAGGGCGACGTGGTGATTTATTTGTGGCCACCCCAAACGGATTTAGGCATCTGGCGATAGATAGATAAAACAGAAGGTTCTGGCATATTCACCTAGTAAGTATCCAATTAAATGTCCCCCAAAGAAGGTTGTGGTTGTGGTAGTTGTGGTAGGGGTAGCAGTCTCTCTACAGCTACATGGCCAATTACTGAACATCCAGGTCTTTTTCTTCTTCTTCACTATCAGGCTGCCTTCTCCCCAACTCACACCCCTGAAAAAGAATATTCCTTATAAGCCATCACAAGAAAATCTCAATAAAAAATCAAAATATCCATACACAAACAAAACCACAATTCCACACACACAGACACCCCAAACTCCACACAGTCACCCCCAAATCCACACACACACACACCCAAAATCTCCACATACACCCCCAATCTACACACACACCCAACCCTACACACACACACCCAAATCCACACACACACACAATCCAAACCACACAAACACCCCAATCTACACATACATACACACCCAAAATCTACACACACACACACACACACACACACACACACACAAAAATACACAAAATCCAAGCTCCACATACATACACCCCACCCCAGAGTTCACACCCAGCTCTGTTATGTTACTTTCTTACCCTTTCAATCATCTGAGTAGGCTTTTGAAACACTCAGGCCTGTTTACAATACATATTAAAATCAATATCACCACAAAAGCAATTAATGGAGAGAAAGGTAATTACTGGAGAGAAAAAATACTTATTGGAAAGAGAAAGGAAATATATCTTACCAAAATAGCAGACCCTTCCCCTGTAATTGCTGGAGCCTGACTGACCAAAAGCCGGCACATTCCACCTACCCCCGCATTCCTTCCCTCCCTCCCCCCCCCACTAGTTTCCTCCCCCCCTCCACCACCTCCTCCCTCCCTTCACAGCCCCTCTTTCCTCCACCACTCTCTCTCTCTCTCCTTCCTTCCTTCCTTCTCCTCCTTGTCTTCCTTCCACCTCTTCCTCCTCCCTGAAAAGCACTCTTCCTCCAATTCTCCTTCCTCCTGACATCCTCCCTTCCCTCCACCCCCACTAGTTCTCCCCCCCCTCTTTCCTCCAACACTCTCCCTCTCTCTCTCCTTTTTCTTCCTCCTTCCTTCCACCTCTTCCTCCTCCCTGAAAAGCACTCTTTCTCCTGTCCCTCTCCCTCCTTACATCCTCCCTTCCCTCCCCCCCCACTAGTTACCCCCCCATCTTTCCTCTACCTCTCTCTCTCTCTCTCCTTCCTTTTTCTTTTTTTCTTTCCTTCCTCTCTCCTCCTTCTCTCTCCATCTCTTGTCATCAATCTTCCTTCCCTCTTCCTCCTCCTTGAAAAACACTTTTCCTCCATCCCCCCTTACCTCCTCTCTCCCCTCCATCCCCCCCCTTTCCTCCCCCTCCTCTCTCATTAGACACACACACACACACACACAAAGTAAAAAATAAAATACAATCCATTGCGGAAAAGGGAATCACCTATACATAAGAGAAGGATATTCGTGAAGCACTAAAGAATTTGCAATCAGTTTTTAAAGAAAAATATTTTTAGAGGGACTATGTGGAACATGCATGCCCACACACACTACCAGATATACAAATATCAGAAAAAGTAATACAGGAGGAGTTAAGTAAATTAGACAAAGGAAAAGCAAATGGTCCTGATGAAATTTCATGTTGGGTGATACATGAATGTGCAAAGGAGTTAAGTAAACCATTATCTTTAATTTTCAAGAAATCCTTGAGACAAGGTAAACTACCTGATATTTGGAAGAAAGCAAACATTGTTTCCTTATTCAAGAAATGGAATAGACAAAATCCACTCAACCACTGACCAGTATCACTAACCAGTGTTGTAAGCAAGGTATTAGAAAAGCTTATAAGAAAAGCTTGGGTAAATCATCTTGAAGAACACAATATCATAACAGAAAGACAGTTTGGTTTCAGAAAAGGAAAATCATGTGTTACTAATCTGTTGAGCTACTATGACAGAGTAACAGACACATTACAGGAAAGAGAAGGATGAGTGGACAGTATCTATTTAGATTTCATGAAAGCATTTGACACAGTACCACACCAAAGACTTTTATGGACACTGTACCATCAAGGAGGAATTCGAGGCAAACTATTTTTGGATGCAAGATTTTTTCATAAAAAGAGACATGAGAACAGTACTAAGGGGAAATTACTCATCATGGAAGAGAAGTGACTAGTGAAGTTCCACAGTGTATATAAATGATACAGAGAGTAACACTGGAAATGAAAGCTATCTAAATATGTTTGCAGATGATGCAAAAATACAAAGGAGAATTACTAACACAGACTCTTGTAAAGAGCTATAAGAAGAATTAAATAAACTTCATAAATGGAGTAATACATGGCTAACAGAATTCAATGTGGACAAGTGTCATGTAATCAAGTTTGGTAAAAGTGGAAAAAGACCTGATTGGGATTATAAGTTAGGAAATAAAACCCTACACACATCAGAAAGAGAGAAGGACCTAGGTGTGATTATCAATAACAGACTATCTGTCTGACCACATCAGTGAGAAGGTAAGGAACATGTATACACTGCTTGCAAATATGAGAATAGCATTCACATACATAAATCAAGACATGCTAAGAAAGATAATAACATCATTCATCAGACCAACCCTGGAATATGCATCAGTAGTCTGGAGGCATCTCAAAAAAACACACAGACAAGATCGAAAAAGTTCAAAGGGTTGCTACAAGATGGGTACCAAGCTGAAGGGATCTAAGCTACAAAGAAAGACTAAAAAAACTGAATCTACCAACACTACATGAGAGAAGGAAAAGAGGTGACATGATTATGCCCTATAAATGCCTATCACGGAAGGAGAAAATAGACATAAATGATTACTTAACCTATGGGGATGCATCAGCAAGAGGACACTGCAAAAAAACGGCATGGTGAGGTGATAAAGATGTAAGGAAATTTAGTTTCCCAAATACTGCAATTGATCAGCAGAATGCACTACCAAATGAAATACTGTGCCAAAAAAATTCACAAATTTAAGGATATGTACGATAAATATGGTTTAAAACACGGGACAGTACGAGCTTGACTCATTCCTGTAAAGATACAATTAGGTAGGAACAATTAGGTAAGAACACACACACACACACACATATACACATTATCTATAGGATGATGATGATGATGATGAGAGTTACACCAATGATAATGATTGATTTCACACAGGATAACCACCACCATAATTACTACCACAAACCACCACTACCATCATCACAACCACCATCTATCATCACCACCTCACCACCACCACCTACCATCATCACAACCACCACCTATCATCACCACCACCACCATCACCCCCTACCATCACCACCACCACCACCACCCCCTACCATCAACACCACCACCACCCCTACCATCATCACCACCACCACCACCACATTTCCCTACCCAATATTTCCTTTTTTTAAAACAATTCTACATACAATAAAACCTCACTAGAACAGAGTATCTGGAGCCCAAGCCATTCCGAAAAAAGCAAAACTCCGAAAAAAGCGATATGTGGACTTCCCCCTGCTAAGATATTTTCATACATCAGGGAGGGGGAAGCCAAAGATGAGATGAAGGGATGGAGTGGAGAGGTATATGAGAGAGGGGGGTGTGAATTTGGAGCAGGGCAGGGAAATGGCGGGGGACAGGGTGACGTGGAGACGATTTGTTTGTGGCCATCCCATGTGGGATTATGGAGTATGGCAATAGATAGATAGATATATTATCCAGGTTATATAATCTGCTTTGTGGAAAAATATCTATAAGCTGGTTTGCCTGCTTACACAAGGCCCTCCATTCACAAAAATATACATATGGAAAAACTAACTAACTCAAAAGACTAATGGCCACCCCTTATGGGATTATGGCATTTGGTTATACTGTTGTTAGATATGCTACAGATAGATTTAGAAAGAGAGAGAGAGGTTTTCCTGCTGATGAGGCAGTGGATATGAAAAACTACCCATATGCAACTCCTCCTGTCTATGCGAGGTGCTCAATATGAAATAAGAAGAAACTATCGTCATAGACCTGCAGCAAAACTACTGCAGCCAATTTAAAAAGTTTCTTTGAAACTCGTAGAATGTGAAACTGTTTTATCAAAAGGCCTTCTTATGGACAAAACTGAAAACTGCTAAATAATCAGCTGATGCAACAGCTAACATGTCAATTCAGCTCAAAATTTCAAGCCAAGGAACTCTGCATTTCATAAGTCACTAAAATGACTCTTTATAATCCAAACAGAAAGTCACATAACAGTCAGTTGATGTGTCAGCCAACGGAACAGCTGACATGATAAAATCGATTCAAAATTTCAACCTGAACAACCTTGTATTTCATAAGAATTTTGCTCTGAGCTCTCCAAAAGCAGATATTCCAGAAGGAGAATTATGAAAAAGATCCCCAGATATACAGACCTGTCAGCTTCACCACAGGTAAAAATACCCATACATAAGAGCTGCCCACTTACAGACCTGTTGGCTTCACCCACACATAAGAGCTGCCAATGTACAGACCTGTTCACACACACCACAAAGCCAGTCAGGAGACGGGACGTGAGTGCTGGGCATTCCCCAGGTCCTGTCCTCCCCACTTACTGTTTTTTAATCAGCCCATACACCACTAACAGGGCTAATGTATGGCCCGGCCTGCACTATATGTGCAGGGAATCTTTCAACGAACGAACGAACATACCTGTTGGCTTCACCCATACATAAGAGCTGCCCACTTATAAGATGTGCCCTGCTTAAAAATTATCCATATGTAGTACAGGCAAACCCTGGTTTAATGATGCAATTGTTTAAGTAAAAACCCATCACTAGGTGGCATACTGTAACTCAGGGTAGATTTAACATGTAAAGTACAGTATAGGGATACATTTTGGTGCCTTGGGTTTCCACCCAATCAAGTCCTAAACCCACTCAAATGAGTCTAAAAACAAGTTTCTAGCTAACCATAACCCTAAATAGCTTTAAAACAAGCTAAGCCATTGGGTGTGAGTTGGGAGCAGGGCAGTGAAATGGCAGGGGACAGGGCGACGTGGAGGCGATTTGTTTGTGGCCACCCTGAATGGGATTGAGGCGTCTGGTAATAGATAGATAGGTAGATAGACCTCACCTAAACCCAAAAATAAAATCTGAAATTCATTAAATATGTCTGGAAAAAATCAAACTTATTAAACTGTACCCCAAAATGACACTGTTCACTCCACCTGTGACTAAAACACATTATTCTACGTCTAAAAGCAGTTTATTAAAAAAAAAAAAAAAAAAAAAAAAAAAAAAAAAAAAGAAGAAGAAGAAGAAGAAGAAGAAGTCATACCGGGGTTTGGCCATCGTTCAGTGGGGTAGGATGGTATTTCTACCCCCATCGCTATGCGGGTGAATCGCATCTAGGCATATCGTATCTCGGGGTCTGCCTGTAGCCTTCCTGTTGACACGAGGCTATCTATCTATCGTCAGACGCCCTAATCCCATAAGGAGTGGCCACTTCATTTAAGCAGGATGACTCTTACATATGTTTTTTCTTTTTTCCCACTGAGTGCCTTGTATCAGCACTCAATGAAAAAAAAAATACCCATGCATATGAGTCTTCGTGCTTATACAATGTGGTCGATACGAAATATGTCTGTATGTAAGCTTTCCCTCTTATCGGCAGTGCTCAATACAAAGAAATACCTGTATGTAATGGTTTTCCTGTTGATATGAGGCACTGGATATGAAAAAATACCCATACATAAGAGTCTTCCGGCAATACAAGACCTCGATGCAAAATAATACCCATACATAAGAGTTGTTCTGCTTATACGAGGTGCTTGATATGAAAAACTACCCATACGTAAAAGTCTTTCTATTTATACAAGGTCTTAATATGAAAAAATACCCATATGTAAAAGTCTTTCTGCTAATATGAGGTGCTCAATATGAAAAAATGCCCATACATAAGTGCTTTCCCACTTATATGAAGTGCTCAATACAAACAAATATCCACATGCAAAAGCTTTCCTGTGCATGCAAGATGTTCAATGTGAAAAAATACCGATTTCTAATTATTTTCCTGTTCACATGGCATATCCAGTATGAAAAAAATACCCATACATAAGCTATTCCACTTACACAAAGTCCCCAGTACAAAGAAATACAGTATACATATATTCAGAGTTTTCCTGTGCAAATGTGGTGCTTGATATGAAAAAGTACCCATTAGTACTAGTCTTCCTGCTCATACAAGGCACTCAATAGGAAAAAAAAATACTGTACAGTACTCATACGCAGTTTTTATGCTGATATAAAGCGCTCAATTAAAAGAAATACCTGTACTCATATACAGGAGTTTTTATGCTGATATGAAGTGCTCGATTAAAAAAAAAAATACTCACAGATAGCTTTTATGTTGATATGATGCCCTCTGTTAAAAATACTCATACACTAGAGCTTTTATGCTGCCATGAAGTGCTCAATTAAAAAACAAATACTCATATGAAGGAGTTTTTATGCCGATATGAAGCGCTCGATTAAACAAAATACTCACATGAAGTTAATAAGCTGATATGATGTGCTCGATTTAAAAAAAATACTCATGAGGAGTTTTTATGCAGATATGATGCACCTGATTAAAAAAAAAAAATACTCATACACTGGGAGTTTTTATGCAGATATGATGCCCTCGATTTAAAGAAACTCCTGAGTGGACAACCTAACCCCTACAGATAACGGAGGTTTTCGTTTGTTTCGTTTCGTTTCGTTTTTAAAGGCTCCAACATGCTTGCATGTGTTGGCCTTGGTCACCTAATGGCGGCTCTCCACGCTGCACGATCCACTGCAGCCTCCCTGTTCAGTCCCTTAACCCTAAGATCACACTTAATGGCCTCGTCCCATGTCTTTCTCGGTCTACCCCTCATAACCCCACCCCTAGTATTAACACTTCTCACCTTCCTCATCCAATTATCATCCCCCATCCTCTCCACATGTCCAAACCACCTCAATCTACCTCTCCTCATCACAACACTAATACACTCCAGTCCCATCCTACCTCTCAACTCTTCCATCATAAACCCAGCCCCTCCAGGCCTTGGACGCAGGGACGCACTGCACATCCACCTAATCATTGTCATTTCTGTACGTCTGAGCCGGCGAATATCTTCCTCCTTCACTGCCCAGGTCTCACTACCATACAGCATTACACTCCTAACACATGCTGCATACAAAGACCCCTTAGCATGTAGGGAGAGCCCTCTCAATGTCAGGAGAGGCAAGAGCTCCCTGAACTTCTTCCAACCACTTCTCACCCTAGCCACAGAGCTAGCTCCAGCTCCACCTCCAGCACACAATATGTCTCCCAAATAACAAAACTCTTCCACACACTCAAGAGATTCACCAGCAAGTTCAATCCTTTCACGTCTGACAATCTCCACCTGCTCACAACAATTCAAATTATCATCTTTATATTCACCTGCCATAGCAGTCAACACTGGAGTACGCATCTTCCCTTCGGAGAGATCGACTAGCCTGGCTGTAGGACCTGCCCGGACAAGGAATCATCAGGGCCTAGATGAAGAGTCGTCAGACCCCAAACGAAGAATCATCGGAGCCCAAACAATCATCGGAGCCGGAATGAAGAATCCACCTGGGCCTGCCAACAGCTCTAGACTCTCCCCATCCCCCCTGCCCCAGGAAGTGGATGGTGAGCTGCAGTGTCAGTTCAGAGGCACATCCCATACCATACACCATAGGACCATACCTTAAAATGAAAACCGCCTTATTTTCTATATATATATATATATATATATATATATATATATATATATATACACACCATTAAAA
Source organism: Coenobita brevimanus (assembly GCF_032717465.1). Taxonomy (NCBI): domain Eukaryota; kingdom Metazoa; phylum Arthropoda; class Malacostraca; order Decapoda; family Coenobitidae; genus Coenobita; species Coenobita brevimanus. The sequence goes on along the minus strand of NC_137022.1, from coordinate 23,634,021 downwards.
TTCTCAAATATCACCAAAAAACTAAGGCGCATTTTTGTGAGGCCTGAGGCTCAAGCCTGGCTTCGCTCTTTGGCTTAAGCCAAAGTGGCCCCGCAAAAACAGTACTCAAGCCGTACTGACGAATGTAAACAAACACCCCGGTCAGCTGATGACGCAAAGCAGCATGGCAAATATTGGAGAATCATATATTTTCGATCTAAGCAGTAGTTCTTCCCTCCAGATGGGAACTTTTCCGTTGTTTGCAGACACACAAGAGTCTGCGACTGTTGTGTCCACTCTTGTAGAGGCATACATGAGCCAGGTCACTGTGTTGTCGTCTTTAATGGCAACGGGCACTAGGTACATAAAGCAGCTGTGTTAACCACTGGAAATATGAATGGCATTATATAAGGAAAGCTTTTAATTTACAAACTTATGGTGCTTGCTGAGAACCCTAGGAACAAGGTACTCTCAGTGACAGTGTATGGGAAAGTAGACAGAACTCTTATTGATATTATGGTGTAGTGGTAGCAAGCTTAATAATAATGCTGGAGACAACACATTTGTGACCATCATGTTTGTAATGTGGTCAAAAAGTTATGTTGTTGATGGTAGGAAACAACTGGAATCATGGACTGGTTAGGTTTTGATATTCGTAAGATCTAACATATCAAAAGTTGGTGAGTAAAAGTCTGATAATAGGTTATTGCTTCATTTTACGTACTTATTAGGCTTGGCAGTGCCAGTAAATTTACAGCCATTGTTTTACTATTAAGGAAAATCAAACTTCCATAATTGTCTGAAGCTGATTGTATAAGGTGAACATACCCCAACACAAGTATCTCCACATTTGTACCTCCCACTTCCCATCTACACATTGAAAAAAAAAAAAAAAAAAAAAAAAAAAAAAAAAAGTTGTATTACTGGTTAGATCATGTCAGGAGTATGAGATTAAGGCGGTTTTTGATATGTGTCTGTTTGTGACTAGGTAGCTGAGAAGAGGATTCATAGGCCAATAATTTTCTTGGCAGCAGGTAATGAGTTTGTCAAATATTTTGGTAATGATGATGATGAGCCTAGAAAGCTGACTATTATGTTGGCTGGATAAAATTTGAATGTAGGATCATCCAGACAAGAGTTTGGCATGCCTTATTCAGTTTGGTAGAAGATGAGCTAACTTCATCATGCAGATGTTGTGCCCGCCAGATTTATATATTTTTATATCTATTTTTTTCTTTCGGGTGCAGATGATTGGCCATTTAAGTATTAAGTTGGCCAACAAGCTGTATGAGTGCATGTCTGGTTCATTCAGGTGTGCATGCAACAGGCAGCACTCTCTGTATGTTGCATGAACTGTACCTGCATTATGAACTCTTTATCAGTGCATACTTTCAGGGGAAAGGAATTATCAAGATGATACTCATTTGTGATAACAACGTATTGAATGTGTGGGGAATTTCTGCCATAGGGTCACATTGCCTTGTGATTATTGGGTATTTGGTAGCGCTCAATTCGGACAATTTTTAGATTCGCACAACCAGAGATTCTTAGAAACATAAGTTTACCAAATAAGTTCTGGGCCAATATAGACCATTTTTCATTATATGCACTTTGCTCGCAAATGAATAATACTTGCATTAGGTTGAGTTGGGTTGGATTAGGTTAGGTTAGGTGGTTAGGTTACATTAGGTTGGGTTGGGTTAGGGTAAGTAGTAGGCCCACAGTACGTATTTTTTCATCAAACCTGATTGTTTTCTATGGTTTTGGGTGTGATTCTGTTCATTTTGACCTTTATTTCTAAAAAGACATAGTGGATTCTAAGGTGATTGCAAAAATATTCATTCCTTTGAAACCATTGATTGGCAATAGATTTGAAGGGCAAAATCAAATGAATCACATCAAAAACCATTGGAAACACTCAAGATTTGATGCAAAGATCAGTGGTTGTGTGAAACTAAAAATTGACCCTCATTTCCATTCAGGTGTTCCCTTCAGTGAGCTACTTTGCTGTTAGGTCAATGTGTCCCCCCACCCCCTCAAAAAAAATATATATATTTATATTAAGAATATTACAAAACCATACTTTATAATTACATTATGTTCTTTTGGGTTGGTGCAGAGAATCACATGGAAAGCAGAAAGGCTTCAGTGATCACCTGGATCAGAAAGAAGATCTTGATTTCTTCAGAAATATGCGAGTCACCAAGGAAACCTTTACTCTTCTCCTTTATTCTGTACAGGAGCAGTACAGACCAGTGTTCCGTGGAGGGACTCCACCTGTTCATTAAAGTGTTCTCTCTATCTGTTCACTTTTTCTCCCTTCGCCACTAGTAATCTATCATTTTTATCTTTCACACCTCAATTAACTTTGTTGGCACCCTGTGTAGCTCTCTTTACCTCTTTCCAGAACATTTTCTTACATTCCCTCCACTTTGCACTCAAATTCCTTCCAAATTCCTCATCCACTCTCTTTTACTAAACTTTTCACCTCTCTCCGCCTCTCTACATATAACTCTCTCATCCTCCTCTCAGCTTCTTTGATGTCCCTGTTCCTCATCCACTCATTATATGCTTTCTTCTGCAAGAAAATAATTCATTAGCATTAACCCCTACACCGCGGGCTTGTTTACCAATAACTTGCGTGTGCCGCGGGGTTATTTGGGCTCCGACAGACTCTCAAAAAATATTTGCCAAAAATCAGTTATTAGTCCTAGAATAATAAAATTACATATGCTTATGGCACATACCTTCAGCTTTCTCCTGGAATGATTGTTGAGCCTTCGTCGGTTACCGTAGGACTTGTGGAGACCTCTGAAGTAGGGTAACGAAGTCTCCACTTTACACTTCCCGACAACCCGTAATATGATTACCACAGCCAGATACAAACACTATAAACACTATTCTACAATTTTCAAGTAGTTTGGGATCCATACTCAAAAAAAAACAAAACACTGTGAAAGCAATGGAAATTACGAGCGCGTCTGATCGTCGCACTGGCACTAGTTCGCTCATGGTAGTCTGTCATTTATTATTCATAAAACCCCTCACACTTTATATTTCTATTACTATATAACACTTATATATATCTACAGTCTTTATCCATAAGTTTCCTTCAGTAGTATTAGTTTATTGTCACTGTAGGGATTCAATTTCTTTCAGTAAAATACGTAGCATTCACTTTCTCGTCCTGTATACTGGCATTGAGAGTGAATGTCACTTTCATCTTCACTCTCATAACTCATAGCATTCAGACATGCTAGAGTGAAACTTTCACTTTCATTACTCCTAGGGTATATACTCGTATTCTTATAATACTACTCATTTACATTTCTATTTACGTTCTCTATTTTATTTACGTTATTTACATTTCTATTTTATTTACACTGTGTTGTGCACTGTCACTTGAAATAACTTATAAAACTATTTTCCATTGTTCACGTATATTTACATTCATTACTTTCACTTGCTGTTTACACATTATTTACAATTCCACTTGCACTGTTTTACTCAATAGAAAGATCGTAGTCACTCTTTTATCAATTGTCAGCCCTTTACCTCTTTCCACACGAGGTTTAGCAGGGGGTGAAGGTCACAGAGCCATTTGCATGGGGGTGAAAAAAGGCCTTGAAGTCAGCAAGATGAAACATACGTCCTCTCACTTCGGAAGATGAGAGTACACTGATAACGCAGGGGCAGCCTAGAGGCCTGCTTTAGGGGTTATTCAGAGTTACCAATATTACTTCTTGAAACAGCTAAGTCTAGCACTGATATGATTGGCAGGAAATCTAGACAATACATTATAAATTTGGTAGTTCCAGGTGAATGTAAATATTCTCCCTTCCCTCCTTACATGTATATTTATTACGAAAATAGATTAGAGGCCTACTTAGGAGATATATAATCAGAGCTACCAATATTAAATCTTGAAACAGCTTTGTGTTGCACTGATATGATTGGCAGGAAATCTAGACAATACATTATAAATTAGGTAGTTCCAGGTGAATGTAAATATCACTTAGGCTTCTCCCTTCTCTCCTTACATGTATATTTATTACGAAAATAGATTATACGGCATATTTCAAGGGGAAAAAAACAGCGAAAATTAGCGAACGAGTGCACGTGAGGTGTTGTCAGGTGATAATTAGCCAATTCCAGGTGTATGGCACTCTCACTTACCTGATTTCTTTCTTGTATATATTATTTGGTATAAGAATACGACATAGGGCTTATTTCAATGGATGAAATCAGTGAAAAATTCCAGGGAAGATTTACTTAGCGTAGCATGGCCGGGCAGGCGAGAGCATAGGGTAATGGAGGGGGGGTAGGGAGGGGAGTCAAGAACGGGGAGAAATGGCTAAATTGTCAACAATGGATGGGAGTACAGATGAGATTAGGAGTGCTGACTAGTGTTGGACATTGTCAGTACTGATAGATGATACAAGCCCCCACTTGAAAGCCCGGGTGAATTCAAAATAACACAGAATCACAAAAGCGACGCCCCGCGGTATGATCCCTTGCTCCCAAGCGTCACGAAAGTGACGCCCCGCGGTTAAGGGGTTAAAAGTGTTCTTAGAACTGTATTAAAAAAAAAAAAAAAAAAAAAAAAAAAAAGATGCATGGATTAAAAATATTCAGGAATATTTGAAGGAAATCAGCATAAGAAATACTAACCAGCTGGACAATTTAAAAAAGGATGAAATAAAGAAGGTAAATGAATATGAAAAGAAAGAAAATGTTGGAAAGAAGAACTGACAAACAAATCTTCAATTATATTTTATAAAGAGAAAAAATTAGACATTAAGGAAGAAAAACTTTATGAAAACACACAGGGTTCTATACTGCTGCACAGATGTTGCTTGAACACTTTAAAATTAAACTGAAGAGCAAGGTATATTGGTGGAAATACGTATTGTGAATTATGTAGCAAAACAAGAAGAAACTCTTGAACATTTCTTTAAAAATTGTAATGCATTAAAAGATATAAGAAATAAATATGAGGTAGAAGAAGGCAATTTAGAGAACATACTGTTATTAACATTTGCAAAAGATGCAGATAAAAAATTCTACCACTACAAGAAATACCTCTGTGAAGTATGGAACACTAGAAAACGTATTAAAAAAAAAAAAAAAAAAAAAAAGACAACGAACAGCCCTGTGCTGATTCAAAAGCAATACTGAGTGAACACCATCTGATCTGATCTGCACCATAAACGAGCTGTCCAATTCACTCTAGCTACACATGTTCTTCTCTCACGTGCATCAACTGTAAATTCTAGCATATCTGTATATCAAAATCAATCGGTGCAAGCCACATACTCGTGGCATATTGAAAAAAAAAGTGAGAACAATACACACAACACAATGGAAGACGCCATCTTTGTTTACATATGACGTCACACTCCCGGGCTCGAGCGAGTCGAGCTACCTCAAGCCAGCTCCAGGGGTGGATCGACTTGGCTTGAGTCTGACTCAAGCGCGGCTCGAGTCCCGGCTTGAGCCTGGGCACCGCAAAAACGGGAATGGACGTTTGGCTTAAGTCTGGCTCGAGTCAGGCTCAAGCTTGGGCCTCACAAAAACGCGCCTATACTCCCGAATTTTCCTCACACCGTCCTGGAGCTGTCACAGAAGAGAACCACGACTCCTGTTCTTTTATTTCTACTCTGCCTTGACCCCAAGCTCCTGATATGTTGCTGTTACTTCTTAGGATATCAACACTAAGATAACATGCCATAAAAAGCATTAAAATGAGGTAATAACATACCTCCCTTCCGCCTCAGTCTCCTCGTGTCTCCCCCTGACGTGACGTCAGACTGCAAACAGTGGGCTATAGGCTTTCAATTTTGTCTGTATCTTTATAAAACTCCTTTAAATTTATTAAAAACAGTTACAGATGTTTTTATTTGCCATAGATTAACTGGTGTACTCCCACATATATACAGTAACTCTTTGTGTAGGCAAAACACAGAAAACATAAAACTTTCAGTAGTTGATGATTTGTCCGCGGCACATTCAAAATTTCCGCACTCGCAGATTGCAGAATATCGTTCAGTATACTCAAACATACCAGAGAACGTCAGTCAGAGGACGTAGTTTGATATGATCCTTGCCATCTTCAACGATTTTACTGCACTTAGGAGGGAAATCGAGTAGTACAAGATTTTCCAGTCCGGAAATTTTCTCTCAAGTAGCACAATAGTCTCTGAAAGAAAATACGAAAGACGGCATAAGAGAAAACGAGGAAGTGTGAGAAAACGGAGCATAATTGGTATACCTTAAACTTTTGGAGGACGCGAGAAAAACTTCGCAAAAGAAATGAATGGATGAAGTTTGTTAACCCCTACACCGCGGGCTTGTTTACCAATGTTTTGCGTGCCCCGCGGGGTTATTCGCGCTCCGACAGACTCTCAAAAAATATTTTCCAGAAGTCAGTTATTCCTAGAATAATAAAATTACATATGCTTATGGCACATACCTTCAGCTTTCTCCTGGAATGCTTGTTGAGCCTTCTTTGGTTACCGTAGGACTTGTGGAGACCTCTGAAGTAGGGTACCGAAGTCTCCACTTTACACTTCCCGACAACCCGTAATATGATTACCACAGCCAGATATAAACACTATTCTATAATTTTCAAGTAGTTTGGGATCCATACTCCATAAAAAAAACACTGTGAAAGCAATGGAAATTACGAGCTCGTCTGATCGTCGCACTTGCGCTAGTTCGCTCTTGGTACTCTGTCATTTATTATTCATAAAACCCCTCACACTTTATATTTCTATTACTATATCACGCTTATATATATCTGGAGTCTTTCTCCATAAGTTTCCTTCAGTCGTATTAGTTTATTGTCACTGAAGTCATTCAATTTTCCATTCAGTAAAATACGTAGAGAGCCACGGATTCACTTTCACTGTTATAACATAAATTATTTGTACTCATATTCTTATATTACTAATTACTTACATTACTATTTACATTTTCTATTCTATTTTCAATATTTACCCTTCTATTTTACTTACACTATGTTATTCACTGTCACTTTCAGTAAGATAAAACTATAATAGGCTACACTGTTCAATCATAATTACTGAACATCCATTGCTTTCACCTGCTATTTACACATTATTTCCAAATCATTCTGCTTCCACACTTGCACTGTTAGAACTGCTTCTGGCTGTGGTAATCGAAGAAGCAGGTAACACAGAGGGGAACCTGGCACTCAGCGCACTGCCAAGAGGTGCGTTTGTGCTCAGGTGTGTGGCGGGTGGTATGCGCACATACCTGACACCTGCAAATCGCAGCCTTCCTTTTCCCTGTGGCAGGCATAAGCTCAAGTCTGTCCCGATCCATATACGCCCTCTGCTCAAGTCAGTCGGGAAGTGTTACCGGATGGCGCCTTGGAGTTGCTGCTGTCACCCTGCCATATCTTTCCAGCAGCTGCTGGACACAAGTCCTGGCGAACAACCTCAGGGAGAAGGACTTGGGTGGCTTGACCTTCATCTTGTACAGGATGAAGGCGTTCAGCATCGTCATATCTATCAGATGCAGAAAAACTTTCCTGTACCACCTAGTATTCTTCTTGAGGCAGTCGATCTCACCAATCATCATGTCGGACTTGTCCACCAGCCGCATGTTGATATTATAGTCCAACACAGCATCAGGTTTCATCACAGGTTCGCCTGTCCTACGGTCGACCTTCCCACTGTCTCTCATCTCCCCCTTATGTACGGTGGTGAGCATGTGCACGACCCTCTTGTCATGCCACCGTATTGCCAGCATCTTCTCAGACTTGCGTAGGTGCACGTCTCCTCGCTGCGAGGTTCCCGCCTCTGGGAATTTGGGGAAGTGGACACTATTACTTTTCACAGTGCCGCAGGAGCCAATGCCGTGCTCAGAAAGGTATTTGGCAAGTTTCGGTGCTGTATAGTAGTTGTCTGTATACAGCACATGATTCCCACCAAAATACTTTTCTAGGAGCACTTTCACTACACAGCCTGAGAAGCCAAGGGGGTGTGTTTTATCCAGATCGACAGTGCAGGCTGAATATATGACGAAGTCAAGGATGTACCCCGTCTTACAGTCGCACAGTACAAAGAACTTAATTCCAAAGCGATGGCGTTTGCTTGGAATGTACTGAACAAACCGAAGACGTCCTCTGAACAAAACCAAGGATTCGTCAATGACAACCTTCTGAAAGGGGTGGAAGAATGACATAAACTTATCCTTCATTCTGCTCAGAGTCTCCCGGATCTTCCAGAGTGGGTCGGTTTGGGAAGGTACATCGTTGTCGGCAAAGTGCAGGTTTCCCATGATGTTCCGGGAGCGATCTCTGGCCATGTACTTATTGAAGGTGGGTGAGGGTAGTAAGGGGTCCATGGAACAGTATTCTTCCAACTCATGCTTCTTGGAGTGTGGCATGAGAAGCATGAGGGCAAAGAACACATACAGCTCCTGCACTCCCAGCATGGACCACTGTTGCATCTTGGCTGCACCTGTACCACTTGCAGCACGTTGTGATTCATACCTGTTGGTCTCATCACATATGTGCTGAATGACTTCGTCATCTAGGAAGGCCAAAGGTAGTCGACACACTCAGCATTTTCGTCCATAGTGAAGGCAGGCTGAACTCCTGAGGAGCTATCAAAAACTAGATTTTCTGGCACAAAATCTGACCCTTCCGTCCACGCGAAGGCGTCCAGGATTCCCTGTTGTGGCGATGTAGGGCGGGTGGTGGTGGTGGTGGTGGAGGTTGGCTGAGGGAGGTTTATCTCGGTCAAGGTCACTCGCACTGACCCTAGGTTGCCGTACAGCACTAGCAGCCCTTACCCTACTAGCTACACTACTTTTCACTCTCCTTGATTTACCTCTACCTCTACGGCCTGCCTTCACTCTTGATGCTGGTGGTGACTCCGACGACGAAGACTCCGGAGATAACTCAGCCGACGATGATGAAGAAATGAGTGAAGTGGGGCTTGGGGAACGGGGAGATGAATGCACTCGTGACTCATGGTGGGCTGGATCACGTGGGGGCATTGTTCTGGGGCTAACACGCCGCCTTTTCACTCCCTTCCCAAATTCCTGTCCTTGCTGCACTAAAGGCTCCTTTCCCTTGGAGCTAGACACTGATTCACACACTGTAGCACTCGTTGTTGCTGTTTCTGGCACGATAACCTCACCCGGCTCATCACAAGATTCACCTGAATCGTCATAGTCACTGTCCATCATAATCATGGACAATTCTACCAGTTCACGTGCCACTGCAGAGTCACTAAGGCCTTTCCTGCTTGCCTCACTACTTTTCTTAGGAGTAGAGGTCACGGCGCCCTTTGCAATGGGCGCAGAAGCGGCAGGAATGGCGGGGCGCGAGTGCGACATCGTTTCTCTACAGCGGAGGACAATGCTGCGGCATATCTGAGAAGGGAAGGGTTGACAATGACACTTTTGGCTGACTGATGCCGACTTACATGCTAATTTTTTTATAGGTAGAAAATCTTGGCAATACATAAAGAAATAGGTAGTTCCAGGTGAATGTAACTGTCAGTTAGGATTCTCCCTTCCTTTCTGATATATATTTTTATTACAGACATCGATTACAAGGCATAATTCAAAGGGGAAATTACCGTGGTAATGTAGCGAATGAATGCACGTGAGGTTTTGTCAGGTGATAATTAGCCAATTTCTGGTGTATAACACTATCACTTACCTTTTTTTTTTTTGGTATATATTATTTTGTATAAGTATAGGGCATAGGGCTTATTACAATGGATGAAATCTGTGGAAAAATCCAGGGGAAATTTGCATAGCGCAGCGCGGCGTGGGAGGTGAGAGGACAGGGTAATGGAGGGCAGGTAGGGAGGGGAGTCACGAAGGGGGTAAAATCGCTAAATTGTCAACAATGGATGGGAGTACAGATGAGATTTGGAGTGCTGACTAGTGTTGGACATTGGCAGTACTGATAGATGATACAAGCCACCACTTGAGAGCCCGGGATAATTCAAAATAACACAGAATCACAAAAGTGACGCCCCGCGGTATGATCCAATGTGGCCGAGCGTCACGAAAGTGACGCCCCGTGGTTAAGGGGTTAAGGCGTTTACACTATAGGGACGGTCACGCTCCAGTCACGCTCCACTCTTGCTCTGCTCACGGTCCTGGTGCATTCACACGTCCGGTCCACTCTTGCTTCGCTCACGGTCCCGTCATCCCCTCTCCCTCAACAGTAGCCCGCCACCATTGACGGAAAATGTGTGACTTTTCACGCGTCACACATCCTCCGTCAATGGTCATTAGATATTTCAGGAGAGAGAGAGAGAGAGAGAGAGAGAGAGAGAGAGGGAGGGAGAGAGAGGGAGAAACTCGCAGCAGAAAGTCAAATAGTTTCACTGTAAACTCTATAACACACAACCAAGTACACAAAAGCTTAAAATAAGGGCGATTTCTTGTGTCTTGTGGGAACGACTAAATCAACGTTATCAGTGTCTATCCCCCCCCACTTATTCATTTCCTACTCCTACTCCCACACCCACGCCCACACCAGCATATTGAGCTGTCCACACAGCACACAAGATACTGTCAGGAGAGTTTCCAGTGTAGCACTATTTACAGTCCACCCTGAATGATAATTCGTACACACTGTGGGTTTAGAGATTCCGCAGGGCCTCTCCCTTAGCGATCTATTCTGCATATGACACCTCAGTATTGATTAGTTTTTCATTTATGTAAACTATGTCCATATTAAAAAGAAGTAATTTACATACGGTACAAGAGAAAGCTAGTGGGTAATGTTCAAATGAAGTCGCCAAGGAAGAGCGTAAGGAAGACTACTATGCAGCTAGATGTACTTAAAACAGGAATCTCTCTCTCTCTCTCTCTAACTATTCAAGAGACTCAGAGCAGCAGTATGCATCTGTATGAGGGCTGAATCAAGACTGGAGTGGAGCAAGACCGTGGTGGGTGTTCTCACTGTCAGTTCGCTCCGCTCACGGTCCACTCTCGCTCCGGTCAAAATATCTTTTGAATGGATCGTGAGCGGAGCGTTCCTTGACCGTTACTGCCAGTGTGAATGCTTCCACTGAAATGCATGTAATGATAGTTGACCGGACCGTAAGTGGAGCGAGAGCGGAGCGCGACCGTCCCTATAGTGTGAATTGGGCCTTAAAGACCTTGGGTGAAACTCGCAAGCAAATATATGATCCTATCCTTCGTAAATATAATGTGTTTTTGTAGGAAGGACAGGATGAGTGCAGAAACTTCCCACGAGTCTTGGTTTTACTGGAAAAACAAAATATTGATGCCGTCAGGAAAATGATCGGTGCGATTTCTTGTTTTTTCCGGAAGTACAAGAAGTAGTAGTAGTAGTAATAGTAGTAGTAGTAGTAGTAGTAGTTGTAGTAGTAGTAGTCGTAGTAGTAGTAGTCGTAGTAGTAGTAGTAGCCTTATGCTTATCTGGACATGAACCCAGTGGAGTGCAGGCTGAAGTTACCATTCTACAGTCCACCAACTTCCTTTCTTGTCTATTCTTGCGACCGCTAGACGTTTATGGAAGCTCCCTAACACTTTTTCCGTACCGATTTATTCTGCATGTAACACCTTAATGTCCTCCATTGTTTTGTAGATCCCTCTGCATAAATAACGTACAAGAAGAATACTAACCAGCCGTATCCAAAAACAAGTCGCTTAGGAAGAGGTGCTAGGGAGAATCCAGTCCAATATAAAAAAGGGGTGGATCGACTTGGCTTGAGTCTGGCTCGAGTCCGGCTTCAGCCTGGGCACCGCAAAAACGGGAATGGACGTTTGGCTTAAGTCTGGCTCGAGCCAGGCTCAAGCCTGGGCCTCACAAAAACGTGCCTAAACACTGAGGTGGTTTGGCCAGGTGTAGAGGATGGAGAGACTGACGAGTGTGAGGTGGAGGGGGGGGAGAGGGAGGGGGAGAGAGAGGGGGAGGCCAAGGATGAGATGGAGGGGAGAGGTATATAAGAGAGGGGTGTGTGAGCTGGGAGCAGGGCAGCGAAATGGTGGGGGACAGGGCGACATGGGGGCGATTTGTTTGTGGCCATCCCCTACGGGATTAAGGCCTCTGGCAATAGACAGATAGATAGACTGGTAGGTAAAATCACTGGATATTAGGTGGAATAGAATACGAGTTCTTAAGTTGTCCCAAATATGAAAGTGTTAATGGTGACAGCATTTACTCACTCAGCCTCCTATGACACCATATATGACTAATATCACATCATTTGTAGGGGCTCCAATGAGCTTGCATGAGAAGCATCGGCCTTGGTTACCTAATAGTGGCTCTCAACACCGCACGATCTTTGGCCACCTCCCTATTCAGTCCCTTATCCCTGAGGTCAACCACACTGTGACTTTGTTCAAGGTCATTTTCGGTCTGTCTCTCATTACGCTACCTCTGACATTCATCTTTCTCACTTCCCAACTGTCACGGTAGAGCATCAAGCTCATAATCGGAGGATTGCGAGTTCGAGCCTCGCCCAGGACTGCCGTGCCGGGAGTGGTAGCGCACTCCTGTAACCAAGCGGGGCTATATGATCCAATACAGTGTCTAGTTCGGGAGAATGCCATTTCTCCTATTTCCAACTGTCATCCTCCATCCTCTCCACATGCCCAAGCCTTAATAATCTAACCCTTCTCATCACAACACCAGTATACCCTAGTCCCTTCCTCTCATCTCAGTTGTAACTGCAGCCCTATCAGGCCTCACATTCATGAACGCACTATACAGCCATCATTTCATTGTCATTTCTGTACATTTGAGCCACAGAATATCTTCTTCCTTTACTAACCAGGTCTCAGTACCATACAGCATTGCACTCCTAACACATCTATCTATCTCTCTATTGCCAGACGCCATAATCCCGTTCGGGGTGGCGATTTGACTCCTAACACATGCTGCATAAAAAGTTCCCTTAGCTCGGAGGGAGAGCCTTGTCATTGTCAGGAGAGGCAACAGCTAGCTGCCTGAACATCCTCCAACCACTTCTTACCCTAGGCACCACCCCCAGCACTCTCAGCTGAGTGAAATTGCCTCATGTCTGCTGGAATAAAATGAATATTGGTCAAGGGAGATTATTCGAGCTAGAGGGGTTTAGATATAGCCTTCAATAACATTCTCAGTGTCAGGAAAACTCTAGTATTCTATTCCAGCCCCAAATGATTATATTCAGGTGAGTTAGCCACAGAAGCCTGAGTCAACATGAATCCTCCCATGGCCATGAAAACTATAACAGAGTGTTCTAAGTATTCTACTCCTGCTGATCATATTGTTTATAAAGATCCCAACTTGCTTGCATGTGTCAGCCTTGGTCACCTAATGGCAGCTCTCCATGCTGCATGATCACTGGCAACCTCCCTATTCAGTCCTTTATCCCTAAGGTCACATTCTACGACCTCGACTCAGGTCTGCCTATAGCAATCTGCTAATGAGATTATTTAATCTGACAGAAAGCGAGTCACAGGAGCCTGAATGTTAATACTGTCACCATTAACCCTCTTATGGTCATGACAGAAACTAGTAGCCTATTCCACCTATTGCCAGATATCTGTATTCAGATAGGTGTGTCATAGGAGCTTAAAAGTGTTAATACTGTCACCATTATGTCACACTGGTAAAACAATTATGGGCATCTATTCCAACTAATCCCATATGATTTTATGAAGCTAAGAGTGAATCCAAGAAGTGTAAAGCTTGTCTTGAAATAACACTTACTTTTCATGTAAAGTTGTTCACAATTCACTTTTCTACTAATGTGCCAGTCCACTTATAATCTAGGATGGTATATTAGCATTAACAGTGGCAAATACACTCTAACAGTCATTTCTGTGCAATTTATTACAGACTTAATAAAATATGAACATAAAAAACATGGCTTATAACAAGGGCTGATTGACTACATTACGTTCCTTTTTACTCAGGAATAGAGGCACCTGGGCTATATACTGTACACTGATAAATATAAAGTTAACAATATTACAGCATCTTTTCCATAGTTCCATATAATGCATTCAGATCCAAATTCTTAGTAATATAAATAATGTTTAGTAATAAATTAATAAAAATACTGCTTAACATGTCTGATGTCTGAAGGTTGGTCCATCTATGGACACAACTGTAGCAATTCTTTGTCTGTAGTAAGTGTCTTTGAGGTCAACTGCCCCCTATACACTACAACAAAGCACAAAGAACTTTATTCTTTGCCTGACCTAAATCCCAAAGGGCTACATCCGGCTGGAGCACCTTAACCCACTAGAACACATCTTGTCCATTTGCTCTGTGATTGACACTTAACACAGTAAACAGCTATATATGTAGCCAAACAAACACTATTCCATTTTACTTAAATCAATAAGCTTCAAACCACCAATATATGAGCGCCTCTCCAACCAAAGGGCCCAAAATATCACACAGTCCAGTTTCCAGGTTTTTGCAGATACCACTCTATTAACCCTCCCTCTGTTGCGTTGGAATGGATGGAAGGCTGGTGAAGTCGACCATCTGGCCAGAGGAGATGTATGTCTCATTAGTTCGCTTCACGACCACAGGTCCCTACATCCATGACATCATTGTTATTATTATTACTGTTTGCTGCTAGTGATTATAGCTATTACAGGTACCAATTCATGTTGAATGAGAGAGAGGGATCAGCACAATAACGCGGAATGTGGCATGCGATATTATTATCATTACCAATATTAATTATTAGGAGTCATTAGTGGCTGGATATCTTCAATTATGTCTGTTTTCATTATGTGGACACTATACTGCTGACAATAATTGCAGATAACATGAGTAGAGGTCAGCATTATTAAAAAAAAACAAACACCCAAATTATCTTTTCTTTTTTCCTCTGGAAAGTTTGACATGCACCTTGGGCACACTACAACCTTTATTTAGGGGAAAAAAATGAAGGAGCTATCTTGTTTTATAACATAGCTATGGGTGTGTGAAGTTTGCTGAACTTTGATTATATTTTCTGCAAAATATTGTTTTTGTTGCTTAGGTACCTTTGGTGACAGAGGCCCTCGTATACAGGTACAGTATATAGTACGGGAATAATGAAAGTTTTATTTGTAGCCTTAACTTTTGGTCTGTTGGAAGGGAGGGCATTTTCAGGAGACCAGAACTTTCATCAAATGAGTTCAATGAAATTTTAAATAATACAGTGTTGTAGTTTTTGTTGTCGCTGTTTGGCACGGGGGGTTGGGGATCTTCAGAGTGGCACTTTATCTAGATTATGACTGCTACTGTATTCAATGATTATCTAACTCAATTTGCATGCCAAAATTTAAAAAAATGCATCCAGCCATTCAGAAAGGGCTGGATAACAGACAAACAACAGAAATGCCAGGTCTCCCTCTATGGTAAAGAAAGCTCAAACATGAAAATGTAACCACCCTATTTCCTTCACTTACAATCCTGATAATATAACAAATACAGTATTACTTACTTTTCCATCCAGCCATATGGGGATACTCATTCCAGATATTCAAAGGAAGAGTAATCAGTCACTATTCCCATGAGTAGTAATATACAAGCAATAAAATCCAACCATTTCTCAACTCCAAACTCTCATGGACCATATTTGACTGGAGCAACTTTATTCACTTGACCATCAGACATCCATAAACTGTGTCGTTACCAACTTAGGTACAACGGCCTTGCATCCAGCATGAATTTCTTTAGTACTAATTGCCTTTAATATAGCAGACACTCAAAATATTCATTAAAAATAGAAATATGTTTAGTATGGAAAACTTACAAGACTATGGTTTGTTTCCACAGATGTGCATGAAATCCAATTAGTTGGGAGAGGTGGGGGGGGGGTCCATTATTCTGGAAAGTTGAGAGGTGTCACAGCCAATGAGAACATGCACTGGCCTGGAAGGGTGACATCATTGAGTGTTGGTGTCCTTGTGCTAGTCAGTGTGCTAACACCATACGAGTGTGCTGGACAGTACCACTGTGTGTATGTGTGTGTGATTTTTTTTGTGCTCTCTGTCCTTATTCATCATCTCAAATTGCAATTTTGTGTGTTTCCTATCACTGTTTACAACATGGGATTCTTGTGCCTTAAATTAGAGTCTTGTATGATATAATAATTTTCCCCATAAGGTGTATTATATGTCCAGTATGGAATTAGTCCTGTATGGCAGTGTCGTATGATCTAACTGCCATACTGGATGATTGGCCACTGTACAGTACTACAGAAAATGGTTTCCTGGCATACAGGACACCATTTGGCTTTTAGTCAGTATAGATCCAAACGAATGAAAAATCACAAATTTCAAATGAAACATAACACAGTATAGTACTGGGTACAGGTTGATTTGTATGTCTATGAATAAAACTAATGACAGTGTATGTACAATGAATGAATGATGTATTTTACCCACTCTGATCCAAGATTAATAACAGAATGAATAACTCAAAATTGTGGCATCACATCACTCAAAAAAACCGACAGTGCCCAATAAAACTGTACATCTTACGTAAAACACCATTACACTCAAACAGTCTAGCACATTTTGATTTCCAGATTAAGTAAATATAATGGTTGTTTCCTTCTCATCTAAATGGACTACTGGAACACATAACAGTGAAAACTGACATGATCAGAGATCAACTTCACAGCCTTTTTTTTATTTTTTTATTTTTTTTTATTATTATTTTCTTAATAAGTTCAGCAGCACAGATGGATACATTATACTGCACTGCATCACTGTGCTGTTCATACACAGGTGCTCACATGCTTATTGGGAGTCAGAAAAATCAACAAATAAACAGCAAATAATGAACCCCCTCAGTTCAGTGAAGTACTACTTGCTAATTACTTTAAATTCTTGCTCATTTTTGTAGGTAGCAGGTGGATGGCTACCATCAACCCTGGAAGGTACTACCATGAGAGTAAAATGTGGTTACAAGCTTGGTAACTAGCCAAAGAACATTCAGACACAAGTACAGTCACTTGGTGATTCTTTCGTCTGAGTGGCTGTACAGTACATAGTGTCCAAGCTGAGAATCTCAGTGTTACAGGTCAAACTCTTTCTTTCTCAATGGCTTCCAGAAACTACTTGTACTGGGAAATAATGAGCTAGTTTTGGCACTTGGTTCAGTTTCCAGTTTATAGAAAATATATGTTGTACCATGACCAACCCCAGTATGGGGATTCCTGAAGAGGAAGCATGGCCTCTTTGTTATATACTCTATGTATATGCAGGCATGCATTTCTAAGAGACGATTTATCCACTTTAAGACAAACTTTCTGAAGTGCATGGGTTACACATACAGTAGATTTCATCAGCCCTTTCATTATTATGAGTCATTCCTAAGCATATAAAATTATCCAGGGTGGCAAGAAAAAAATAAAAAATGAATCCTCTGACTGAAGGGGTACTCTTAAAGAACTCAAAGTCTAAGCTTATCTTTATACAATAATAGCAATAAATTTATGCAAAATATACAGTACAGTATTTTGTGTATGAAACAAAATATAGCTATTAAATTCATACAGTTTTTCACATTTCACATGCAATTTAAGTACTGGTATGATCCTGAACAATAGAACACCGGCAATTCTGAATACATATCACTAGTAGTCTCTACAACAGAAAATTTAACACCTGAGTGCAGAATAAGTAACACTTACATATTATTGCACACTTTCATTGTTAAAACACAGAATATACAGTACATATCACATACCTATTCATTATTATACTGTTGTTGTTGTGGCCACTGGCTCATCTGAAATGTGAACCCAATGGACTGCACGCTTAAGTTGCCCTTTTCCTGCAGCCCACCATCCTCCTTTTGAGAGGTAGGGAGGTAGTTGGGGGACGTTTGTATAGCCAGGCATGGAGCCACCTGGCTGTATTGGTGCCCAGTCCAGCTCCATTCAATATCATAAAGTACTATAATAAGTCTTATTATAGCCTATGCTCATACTGTACTTGAAGTAATTTTCAGCAATAATTAATGCTGTGAAATGTGCATAACAGATTTATTTATCAGAACTCAAGTGGAAGTGAAGACATTGAACTTAACCCTTTCAGTATAATGACATCCTTTTTAGTTTATTTTCATAATACTCTGTCCACTCAGAATAGGTGTGAAATTGCCATCTCTCCATCTTAAATTCTGAACCGTAACAAAAGACTAATGCTACAATAAGGTGTTCATCACAAAGAACTACAGTACAGCATTGTGGAAAGGATGTGCAATCACAATAATGTGTTGTCTTTTTGTGTAACTGAGCTATAGGAAATATGCTGCAAAAGACAAAAATCCCCACTATATCAGAGTGAATAGCTCCAGATGATGCCATTATCTATTGAAAGTTTTCTCACACTCAAGGGGTTAATGAAAGCAAAACCAAACTCTAACAGTATGTGAACTCTCTCCAAAGCTGAATAAAATCATCTGAAGGTTCCAAGATTTCACAGGAACAAAGGGGTGAATGGCAGGTAGAGATTTAGACTTCAGCCTTGGTCCACCATAATTACTTGAGGGATAACTGAGAATATGGAAGGTAATTATGTGTTATGTTGTAGAATTACCTCACTACTGTATTATACTCTGTCCAGTTTAATTTGGTGCAAAATTGCCATCTATCAATCTTGAATGGTGGGCCATAACAAGAGATTAGTGCTAGGATATAATGCTAGGCATCAGCAGCTAGAGAAAGGTGGTTGAAACAAAGTACTGTCTTATTTTGCCAGTGAGCTACAGGAAATGATCTGCAAAAGATGAAAATCTCTACTAAGTTAAGATGAACAAACTATAGGGCAGATCAGTGTCACTAAGCACAAGTATCATCTGTATTACTAGTAATGCAGTATATAATACTCTTTTTACTCTAACATGGTGTGAAATTACAAGCTCTCCATCATGAACGTTGAGTTGTAACAACAGCTTGACACTAGAAGTTGATGCTAGTGACAAAGAAATGTTATGAAGACGATGTAAAGTCATAACAGAGTCTTTTTCCACCAATGAGCTATGTGAAATAAACCTTGAAAGGACAAATATTTAGGCTGGGTTAGAGTCGGAGAACCATAAATTGGTGGCTGCTAATTAACCCCTTTGCCTTAAGAATCTCTGAAAATGAATAACAACTGTTGGACACTGGTCTGAATAAAATACAAAGTATGTCTTCAAGCTGAAGGAGTTATGGGAGACAGATTCTAAGCACTTCTCCCCCAAGAAGTCCTTCCTATGCTGACCGTAACCTATCCAGCATTACCCAACATAAAATGTAAATTATATCCTGACTCTGATGGTGTTAGATAAAACTGTACAGTACAATAATGCTTTATTTAATACAAATGTCTTGCTGATGCTGATATTTTTCAGTCTCTGTAAAGGATACTGCAGGAATGACTCCTGCCATTTACAACTGAGAAGAAATAAGAGTATTGTGCTTGTAAGCCACTTGACTGAGCTAAAACCATATGGAAACTATACTGATGCAATTTAAGTAGATCTTGATACTGTTTTATGTAGGTATTTACTGAAGCATATATTATAAGCAATTTGCTGCGGCACGAAGGACAATGCTGAAAGTAACAACAAAAGTGCTTTAAGGATATGTACATATATATATATAATATAAATAAATGGAATGTTAATACATAAACCTCAACTGTAAAAATAATACAGCAATATTGTAACAGTTAACTACCATACTGCATAAAATTATATGAACTTATAAAACTGAGTGTGCCACGTCACTGTTCCATCAACTACTGAATAAAATGGAATGTTTTGTCTTCATTACATCAGCTAACTGATGCTTTACTGTCCCATACCAGTTATCTTGATTTCACATCATCACTGCATCCTCCAACTCGGACACAATGCTCTATAATTACTTTGGTGCTAAATTTACTCTTAGGGATATGCCTCTATGATGAATGTATGTACTTATTAGTTTTGTTTGGATCTAGCTCTGAAGCTATAAATTCACATTTCCATCCTCCCATCCATCATTCAATCCTGTACTACCCTTGATATTGTGTGTCCACCTAAGAAGACACCACTGTCTGAAAATCACTGACATGGTATTATTTTTATTTATTTTTTTTTTTTTTACATTGACATCACAAAACATAATTTATTGTACATGTATATCTGGCAAGTTTTCTAAAATATCACAATTAACTTCACACAACTGGCACTTGAAATTCAGGGAAACTTGGAAATCAGCTTTATAGGTGGCATAGGAACTCCAATAGGCTTTTTTTTTTTCTTTAGCAATTTACCATGAACCTGATAGAAAACAAAAATCCTATAATGAGTACTAACTGTGCTATATTGGAGGCAAGGAAAATGAATGTAAGAATACTGGTTATTTCAAGAGCTTTTTTTTTGGTTATCACAGCCTGTACTCTGCACTAGCCAATTGAACCCCTCCTTTATTATGACAAATTTTTTTATATTCTCCTTTTGTTACCTCTACATGATTATTAATATTAGGCACAGATATATCTAATCTATCTATCTATCTATTGCCAGATGCCTTAATCCTGTCAGGGGTGGCCACAAACAAACCACTTCCAAGTCGCCCTGTCCCCCGCCATTTCACTGCCCTGCTCCCAAATCACACACCCCTCTCTCATAATATACCTCTCCACTCCATCCCTCCATCTCATCCTTGGCCTCTCCCTCCCTCTCTTCCCCTCCACCTCACTCACATACATTCGTCAATCTCTCACTCTCCATCCTCTCCACATGGCCAAATCACCTCAGTGTGTCTCTCCTAACGCTTCCTATCACATCCACATCCACACCACAATGCTCCTTTACATCCTCATTTGTCAGCCTGTTTCTCCATGTGACTCCACAGGCTCCTCTTAACTCATTTCCACTGCTCTCAGTCTTGACTTGTGTCCCTCCAACAACGTCCAAGCTTCACTTCCATATGTTAGCGTTGGTATCACAATGCTGTCATGTAATAACTTTTTCACTTCCATGCTCACTTCCCTGTTTCTTATCACTGCTTTCAAGGAACCAGCTACGTTTCTTCCATGTAGTACCCTTTCAAGCACTTCACCCTCCAAACTTCCACCTTTACTCATCACACTACCCAAGTACTTAAACGTACTCAAATTTTCCATTTCCTTATCATCCAACCTCACTGTACATTCACTGACTTCACTTCCCTCGAAGAACATCACTTTATTTCTCCCTACATTCACCTTTAGATTCCGTTTCTTACACACTCTCCCAAACTCATCCACCATACCTTGCAGTTCCCCTTGGTCTTCAGTTAACAACACAGTATCATCTGCAAACAACAGTACAGGTAGTTTCCAAACACTACCCTCTCTCACTAGGACCACTCCAACATCCACTGCCCTACCTTCTATCTCTTTTATAAACCCATCCATGTACAGATTGAACAACCGTGGAGATATGACACATCCCTGTTTCAACCCAACCTTCAAACAGAAAAATTCACTCAGTTCACTATCCACACACACTGCAGCCTTAGTACCCTCGTACATACTCTTCACAGCATTCAACAACTTCCCATCTACTCCATATATTCTTAATACTTTCCACAATCCTTGTCTATCCACCCCGTTATATGCTTTCTCCAAATCCATGACGGCCGCATACAACTTCTTTCCCTTCTTTAGAAACTTTTCCACTACAGATCTATGAATGAATATCTGATCTACACAACCTCTTCCCTTCCTAAAGCCTCCCTGTTCTTCTCCAACCAATTCCTCTGTTTATTTCCCTAGCTCTGTTAATAAGTATCCTACCATATACTTTTCCCATTACACTAAGAAGACAAATGCCCCTATAATGAGCATAAGCTTCTTTTTCCCTTTCCCCTTGTACAATGGAATAATTATACCTGACTTCCAATCCTCCGGGACTCTACCTTCCTCCCAGGCCAATCTGCACATCTTCCACATCCATTCTACTATTATCTGTCCCCCATGCTTCAGCATTTCACCACACACTTCATCAATTCCGGGGGCCTTCCCCATTTTGACTTTCTTCATTGCTTCCACAACTTCCATCCAACTGATTTCTTCTTGTCTTCTCATCTCCCTCCTTCTCCCAGCCATTCCCCAGCCACTTATACTCGCATTACTTTCATTCTCTATGTTCAGCATTTCCTTAAAGTGTTCTCTTCATCTGCTCACTTTTTCTCCCTTCTTCACTAGTAATCTACCATTTTTATCTTTCACTCCCCTACTAACTTCACTGCCACCCTGTCTTGCTCTCTTTATCTCTTTCCAGAACATTTTCTTACAGTCCCTCCACTTTACACTCAAATTCCTTCCAAATTCCTCATCCACTCTCTTCTTACTCTCTCTTACTAATCTTTTCACCTCTCTCTTCCTTTCTACATATAACTCTCTCTTCCATCTCTTAACTTATTCCACTCCCCTGTTTCTCATCCATTCATTATATGCTTTCTTCTTTTGTACCACAGCCTTATCCATCGAGTTTTAAAAACTCTTTCCTAAGCCACTTAAGATCATTTAAAGTTAGCAGAAATGCATATAAAAATATGTCATTAAAGTAAAAGTGTATCCAACCTCCCCATAAAATCACCTCTAACTGGCTATGATACTTTTCATCTCATTGACAGAATGGATCACACATTGTGATCAAATTTTTTCTAAATTGCACAGTGACCTTCCCTGAGTTCTGGATGGTGACTGAGAGAGCATTGTTCTACTGCCAAGTTGGCTGGTGAGGAGAGTAGATGTTGTGTCAGCATATATAACCCAAGGCTGATTTATATATGTGATGAAGTGAAGGATAAGCTTTGGGACAATTTATTACATGTGGACTCTGAATTGGGTGGCAGAGAGACTGTGGTTTTGCGTGGTGACATGATGGAGTACAAGCTCTTGGGAATAAGATGTATGGTGGGCTGGGATATAGCATTATGATTGCTAAAGAGGAGAAAGTACATTGCAGCAGTGTACTGGACTTGAATCCAGTGATGTGTTAAACGTGAGTTTGCGGCTCAGTGTTCAAAAACAATGAAAAATTATTAAGTTCATATCTGAAGAGGAGAAAGTACACTGCAGCAGTGTACTTGAATCCAGTGATGTGTTAAACATGAGTTTGCAGCACAGTGTTAAAAAACAAAGAAAAGTGATATTAAGTTTATACATGTATTTAGTGGCATTTAAGTCAAGTTGATTACTCCCTAGCTAGGAAACCTGAATGGACACATGTCAAAGATGTGAAAGTGATTGGTGGAGGTAAATGTGCCCCACAGCACAAGCTGCCTGTGTATGATACAATACTGAAAAAAAAGGAAAAATAAAACTTTGTCTCAATAAGAATATAAGAAAAAAATACATTTTTAAAGTCCCTGATAATTTTCATTGCTTTTGGAAAAGAAAATTCCCAGATACAAGTGTTGTGTTCAGTTGGGCTAGAAAGGTATATCTTTGTGTCCTCTGATAAAGTTTCTTGACAATGCAGTCAAAGATTTCTATTTTTCTGAAATATCATATGGGAAAAAAAAAAATGTATGGATACCACACATTATTTAATTTACAAGAGGACTTCATAAATTTTATTGCTGCAGACAGAGGCTGGAGTTTGTAGTAATGTAATGCACCAACCACACATGAAAATCATCATATCAAGTTTTCCATCTGGATGTGAAGGGGGTCGAGTAGTGCAAACTACTGATGGACTGCAAAGCAGCTGAAAGAATCTAAGGAACTGCTACATCTGATATGGATGGGTGCTTCATTCTATACAAAGCGCAAAGCCTGAGTGAGAAGTGTGGTGCTGTACGACAATGAAACATAAGAAGTGAAGAAAAATGTGCTGTGACTGGAATGTACTGAAATGAGAATGGTCAGATGATATGTGGCGATTTTCCAATGGAAGGAGTAGGGTGTGATGTAATAGGTGGGATGCTTGTTATTATGAATATCTGGTTTATGCATGTGGAGAGATTATAGGAGGATAACTAGGTGAAGAGGGCCACTATCATGAATGTGGATGGAAGACAACAAATGGGTACACTAAAGATGTGGGGAGAGGTCTTATTTAAAGATCTGTCTGAAATGGAACTACTGAAGGATGATGCTAGAAACTGAAAACATGTAAAGTTGCTATCAAGTGGCAAAAGAAGGGCTACACTTGCATGCATGGCCACAGTATTTAGAAACATAAACATAATTAAGTTCAGATGTAGGTAAGATTGTTCTGGTTTGTATAAAAACAGATGTAAACCTGCTGAGTTTTCACTACAAAACTGAATGACAGACATCTCAGTGAAAAATGCACACAGACACAGCAATCTGATGTTGAGTCATAGTGAGCAAATCACTTATGTCTGGTAAGCCAAGTTTTCATCATCATACCCTTCCAAAGATGCACCATGAACATCAAAAGTGATGGCAAAAGTATTTACTTTACAATATATATATATATATATACAGTATATATATATATATATATATATATATATATATATATATATATATATATATATATATATATATATATATATATATATATATATATATACAGCACACTACTGTATACACTGTGTATGAAAATATTCACTCACCAAGTTTATATGGGTGGCATTTGTACAATCAATGGGTACAACAGGACTATGTTGTTATTCGTTTTGCCTGGGGGACCTAAAAACAAGATATGGCAGTATAAAAAAAAAAAAAAAAAAAAAAAAAAAAAAAAAAAAAAAAAAAAATTTAGCCAATCCCATTTTACCCCATTTAAGGTGTAGGGGCCTCAGACTAGGCCACCAGAGGCTAGTACATTTAAAGACAGATGACCAGTCTACTCCATCTGGTTGATGAAAAACCTCCAGTCACCTCTTGGGGATCAAACCTATGGAAGCCTACAATTGTGACTGAGGCATTCAAACCATTACACCACCTGGAACCAACTGATAACAACCAAGAGGATATGACAGTCAGATCTGGATATTATTGCATCCAACATGGATGGATGAAAGGCAGCAGGACTACATAAAAATGTTGTGCTATAAGGAAGTACTCTTGCAACTAGGTGAGCAAGTAACTTTGGAGTAAGTGTCTCTTGCTCCTTCCACTCCTCTGCTGAATAAACGCAATCGCTGACATTGGACTCTGAAAAATAAACAAGTAAATAAATAAATACAAAAGACAACACAGGTATACCCCAGTTTAATAATGCAGTTGGTCAGGTAAAAACCCATCATTAGGAGGGGTATTGTATATTGGGGTAGATTTAACATGTAAAGTAATGGGATACATTTTTCAGCCTTGGGTCTCCCCCCAACCAAGTCCAAAACCCACCCAAATGAGCCAAAAAACAAGTTTAAAACCAATCTAAATAGCATAACAGTTGTAAAAGAAGCTAACCTAAGACTAATACCTGTAAATACAGTAACTTACTAAAACTAACAAATAAAATCTGAAAATCGTCAAATATGTCTGGAAAAAAAATCAAGCTTAGTAAACTGTACCCCAAAATGACAATGTTCACCCCACCAATGGCTAAATCACATTGATCTAAGTCTAAAAACAGTTCATAAATCAACCTAATACACAATTTTAGTGTAAAATATCATCAAAATCAGTAAAAATTATCAAACCCTATCGTTAAACCGGGGTTTGGCCATCATTAGGCGGGGTATGGTGATATTTCTACCCCCATCGTTAAGCTGGGGTATCGCATCTAGGGGTATCATATATCGAGGTACACCTGCACATACCTTATGATTACCTGACAGTAGCAGGAAGTTATGCCATTACAACCATACCCTGTTATCCGACGCATCGATAACCAGCGCTTCGCTAGATCGAACACAAGAAATTGGGGAACATTCCCACAAGCAGAACAATTTGAATGTCCATCGCCTCACTAGTTCGACACCCCACCTCTCCCTAGGTTTGAAACTAGGCTCTCCTGGTCCTCCTGTCCTCCTTCCATTCTCTATCTTCTCCCCTCCCTAGTCCTCCTCCATCTCCCACCACACTCAGCACTACCAGGCATGTCTGCCTCCCTGTCCTGCCCTCCCCCACCCCTGGTTGTTTCCCTTTCCAACCCCCCACCCTCTCCCATCCCCACTTGTCTCCTGTGTGTGTGTGTGTGTGTGTGTGTGTGTGTGTGTATTTACCTATTTGTATTTACCTATTTGTAGTATACAGGAATTGAGCAATGCTCGTGTTTTCCTGTCTCCATATCCACATTTATCAAGTCTACCTTTACACACATGAATGTTTTTCTCATGCGCCACCTCTTTGTCTAAGTCGTTCCAAATATTTAAGAATATACCTAATTGTGATATACACTCAATCCTTAAGTAACACGTGGTTGAGTAACACGTTTTTGTTCTAACGCGGTCAGCATAATGAGACAAGTCATGTCAACACGCGGAAAAACTCGAGCTCACGCGGGAAGTCAGCTGGCCTGGGGACGAAATTTGAAAGCCGCGCGCTATGACGTCACCCTCTAACCTCTGGGTACATTTCCTGGGCGCATATTTCCATTCTGTGTGGGTATTTATCTCAGTATCACGGCCAGCCACCTCAGCCAAACAGCCCTAGTGAGATGGGATAGTTTAGGGTAGGTTAGGTTGCTGAAATTTTGCCTGGGAAGCACAGTGGGCATATTTTCGTGAAAAACCTATGGTTAGTTTTGAAACGAATGGGCAAGCGTTGTTCCTGGCTGAGGGTTCCTGGTGGTTTTTATGAATACGCATACAGAATGGAAATATGTTTTCTGGGCAAACTCAAGGCCGAACGGTTTGACGAAATTTATGGGTTTCGGCAATTTCAGGGGACAAAATGGAACGACAATGTATGCTAATCAGAAAAAAAAAAAAAAAATCCTTGCATTCTTGTAAGTTACAGTTCAGTTCCACATTCTTTGTTTGATTTCATGCTTCCCAACACATTCTGGACCAACTGGGCATATGGTTATCAGTCCTTTCTCATGCCTCATCTAGTTCTTACCCACAATTTTCATGAATTTTGCAGTTTTAAGGAACGAAATGGAACGAAAATGTTTGCTAATTAGAGGAAAAGTTACTCTTTCGTCCATGTGTTATCGTAGCGTTCAGTTCCACATTCTTCGTTCGATTGAATGCTTCCCAACACTTCCAACTAACTGAGCATACTGTTATCAATCCTTTCTCATGCTTCACCTAGTTCCACCCCACACTCATAATGGGTTTCGCAGTTTTAGGGGACGAAATGGAACGAAAATGTTTGCTAATTAGAAAAAAATACTTTCGTCAATGTGTTCTTGTTAGTGTTCAGTTCCACATTTTTCGTTCGGTTTCGTGCTTCCCAACACATTTAGGACCGACTGAGCATACGGCTATCAAGTCCTTTCTCGCGTCTCACAGACTCTACCTCACAGTCATATGGGTTTCGAGTTTTAGGAGACGAAACTGAACGAAAATGTCTGCTAATCACACACACACACACACACACACACACACACACAAAATACTTCTGCTCGTGTAAGTGAGCATTCAGTTTCACATTTTTCGTTCTTCCTGATAGTCTTATGTTTGTCGGATTACTTCTGGGTGGTAAATAAACGTTTCATACTAAATCTGTTTCCCCTGTCGTTTTAAGTTGTATTCCGCTGTCAACTTGTTTGACACATCAGGGTTACGGCGAAATTAGGGCCTGTCCTAACCTAAGTGTTTAAACTTGACCTAACTTAGCTTAACTATACCTTATAATTTAACCTAACCTAACGTAGCATCCAGTTGGGAAGTTGGGAGAAGAAAATCACCTTTGAGTACATCAAGACAATCATGTTATGGCTTAAGGAACGTGATGATAAAAAGTGGGAAATTTTTCAGCAGGAAAAGGTAATTTACCACCCTGATGATAGAAAAATACAGAAAACAAACTGGAGGAATATGAACTGAATTGGTAAAATTCTTCCACTGCTTTAAGCGTACAAATACCAGAATGGCAAAAGAAAAAAGAAAAACCATAGCATAAAAGAAAGCACCATCACAACGATTTGGAAGGACAGGGAGAAGATAAAGATCGTTCGTAGGAAGTGATGCAATCTGGCAGCTGTGAAGGTTTATATGTTGTCCTGCAACTGACTGAGAAGCTTATAGGGCGTTATGTGGAGCATCAGAGAAAGCAAACTCTCACTTTTACCCCTTTTTTACCATCTTACCCCACGTATTTACCTCCACCTATACGCACCATCAGGTAAAACACTGAAAGAGATATAACTGTTGTAATTAAAAACATCAGTGGTATTAAAAATGGCATTAACAAAAACAGAAGTTGGACTGGGTCAACACCACCTCCACTGAGTACCATTTTGTTGATACGTAGCTCCACGGTATTTTACTCCCGCCTCCCAACCCCATGTGGCCTTCGGGAGAGACGTTAGGCTGTATAGTTAGACTAAAATTTACGGGTCTGGCTGTTTTAGGGAACAAAATGGAGCGAAAATGTTTGCAAACCAGAAAAAAGGTACTCTTTCATCCATGTGTTCTCCTGAGTTAGCGTTCCGTTTCACATTCTTCGTTCGGTATCGCTCATCCCAACACATTACTCTTCGTTCGGTATCGCTCTTCCCAACACATTTCGAACTGATTGAGCAGTTTAGCCATATGTTTAGTTTATCAGAAATGCGTTGGGAAACGCGATATCAAACGAAAAATGTGAAACTGAACGCTAACTCACGAGAACACACGGATTAAAGTAATTTTTTCTTGTTAGCACAAATTTTCGTTCTATTTCGTACTCTAGAACTGCCAGACCCATAAATTTTTGTCTAACCATATGGCCTAAGGTCTCTCCTGAAAGCCACATGATAAGAGAAGGCGAAACTTTGACAACAATATTGGGGTTGCGGGATGGGAGGAAAATACCGGGGAGTTACGTATCAACAAAAGGGTACCCATCCCAACTTTTATTTTTGTTAATGCTATTTTTAATACCACTGATGTTTTTAATTACAACAGTTATATCTCTTTCAATGTTTTACCTGATGGTGGGTGTAAGTGGGGGTAATTTACGTGGGGTTAGGTGGTAAGAAGGGGTAAAAGTGAGAGTTTTGGAATGTTGCCAGAACACATTGTACCATTATACATGTAAACATATTGTCTGAGTGACGCGGATTTGGGTACCACGGTCCTTGTCCAGTCCCTATTGCCCGCGGTACTCAAGGATTGAGTGTACACGGAATGTACTATGCTCATGGGTTTCCGTCGCTGTTTCTCAATAAGTCGAATTTAACTTTAAACTCGTTTAAGTTTTTAGACTGGACGATCTCTTTGTCCAGGCTATTCCATAAGTCTATACTTCTGTAAGGAAAGCTATATTTCTTGATATCCTTCAAGCAGCTTGACTTTTTCAATTTCATTCCATGTCCTCTTGTTGCTCTCTTATCCCATACAAACAGATCTTCTTTGTCAATTTTATCTACTCCCACCATGGTCCTGAACACCGCAATCATGTCTCCCCTCTTTCTCCTTTCCTCTAACGAAGGCAAATCCAGTTTTTCCAGCCTCTCTCTGTATGACAGGTCTGTCAGACTGGGGACCATCTTGGTTGCTGTTCTTTGTATTCTCTCAATCTTGTTTATATCTTTCTTTTTGTGTGGGGACCACACTACTGGCTGCATATTCTAACCTGGGGCGGATCATGGCCACTATCAATTTTTTCATCATTTCCTCATCCATATAATGAAATGCTACTCTTATGTTAGTCAAGAGCTTATAAGTCTCTCCAACTATCTTGTTAATGTGCTTTTCTGGTGACAAACTATCTTGGACCAGCACTCCCAAATCTTTCTCTTCTCTCCTTTTTGTGATTAATTCATTACCCAAAAATAATTCAGTGATGGTCTCCTGGTACTTTTACCCATTTCCAATATTTTACATTTCTTTACATTAAATTTCATTTCCCACGTCCGGCTCCAATTGTGTATCCTATCCAAATCCTCCTGCAGTATTTTACAATCCTCCTCAACCTCTATCTTCCTCAAGATCTTTACATCATCAGCAAACAGACTCGCATAACTGTTCACTCCATCTACCATATCATTTACATAAATCAGGAACATTACTGGCGCCAACACTGAGCCTTGAGGGACTCCACTTGTTACTTCCCTCCATCCAGACATCTTTTCCTTTATTACTGTCCTCATTTGTCTGTCTCTCAAAAAGTCTCTCATCCATTCCAGAAGTTTCCCCTTTAGTCCTCCTATATATTCTAGTTTCCACATTAGTCTCTTATGAGGTACCTTGTCAAAGGCCTTCTCTAAGTCTAAGTACACACAATCCACCCAACCATCTCTCTCCTGTACCACATCAATCGCTCTTGAGTAAAAGCTCAACAAGTTTGAAACACATGACCTTCCACTTCTGAATCCAAACTGACATTCAGCCAAAATATTCATCTCTTCCAGATATTTTATCCATCTGTCTCTCAGGATTCTCTCACACAATTTTGCGACCATGCTGGTTAGAGACACTGGTCTATAATTCAGGGTTCTTCCCTGTTTCCTCCCTTGTAAATTGGTACCACATTTGCCCTCTTCCATTCTTTTGGCACTTTCCCCTCTTCCAGTGAGCATACAATTAAGCTGTGAATTTTATCCGCCAGTTGTTCTCTGCATTCCTTCAGTACCCAATTAGAAATTCCATCAGGTCCTGGGGCTTTCCTTACATCTTGAGTTTCCAGTAATTTATACACTTCCTGCACCTCCACTTTTATATCTTTCATCACCGGAACATTTCTAATCACTCCCTCCCCTTCCACAAGCTCCTTTTCTTTAGTGAAAACTGACTGGAAACGTTTGTTCATTATTTCTGCTTGCATTGCCGCATCATTAAAGACCTCTCCATCTACTTTCAGCTTGGTGATTCCTTCCTTTTGTTTCAGTTTGCCATTAACAAATCTATAAAACAGTTTGGGTTCATCCTTGCATTTGTCAATTATACCTTTTTCAAAATTCCTTTCTTCTTCCCTACGTATTCTTGTGTATTCGTTTCTTGTTCTTTTATATTCTTCCTTTGTTCTGTCGTTACCTCTCTTTCTCCAATTGTTCCACGCCTTATCTCTCTCTTTTATGGCTATCGTACACCTTCTATTAAACCACTCCTTTTTCCTGTTTTCTTTCCCTCTTACTCTTGGTACAAATTTTTCCACTCCCAAATTATAGAGGTCTAGAAAGATATCCCACTTCCTCTGTATCTCTCTTGTTTCTCTGAATTTTCTCCAATCCGCATTTTCAAAAAGTTTCTCAATCCTGTAAAATTTGCTTTGCCAAAGTTGTATCTTCCCTGTCTATGAAGCTCGTCTCTTGGCTCGACGTTTCCTATTAACATCTGGAACTCAATGACCACGTGATCACTTTTTCCCAAAGGACAGAGATATTCCAATGATTCTATTACATCAGGTTCTTTGGTGAACAGTAAATCTAACCTTGCTGGTGTGTCCTCACCTCGAAACCGTGTCTCTTCTTTGACCCACTGCGTCATCACATTATTCATTATTATATTTAATAACATAGTACCCCACGAATCCTCGCCGCCTCCCGAGTACCATTCCTCCCAGTTCACCTCTTTACAATTAAAGTCACCCACCAAAATTATATTATTGCTTTTCTCAATTATTTTTTGCAAGTAGCTAGCCATATCTGACAACATCTCATGGTATTCGTCATCCTTCCATGCTCTCGTCTTTGGGGGAACATACACTACCGCCATATCTCTCTTAACATTCTCTCCAGTTTCTAATTTCATATATATCACTTCAGCCCTGCCTTCTCCCATTTCCACAGTATCTACATTTATGTTGTTCTTCACTGCTATCATCACTCCTCCTCCCTTTTTTTCTTTTCTGTCTTTTCTCCACAGTTTGTATTTACCATCTCCCAAATGAACATCAATATCTTCTCTTAATTTGGTCTCTACAAAGCACATGACATCAGGTTCATGTTCTCTCAAGAAATCATTAATTTCGATCCTTGTCGATATGAAACCATCAACATTAGTATATATCACCTTCAAATTATTTTTGACATTATAAATACCCTCTTCTCTCCTACTCTCTGTCCGTACCACTTCCTCAACTTCTGATCTTTCACAACCATCCCCCTAATTTCCTTCACTTCTATTTCCTTAAATACCATTTCCTTACTTTCATATCCAATACTCTCCAAAAAAAGTATTACGTTCTTCCTCTGTCCTCTTATCATTTTTTTCCTTTACTTCTTCCTTTAATGATTTTAAAGCTTCTCTTTCTTCTTCATTCAGATCTTTTCTTATTATAATATTTTCCATCCCCGCCTCTTTGCTTAATTTCCAGGTCACTTTAAGTATCTCATTTATTACACTTTCTGATGTAAACTTGACTCTCATTGGTCTTGTTTCCCCTTTCTTATAAGGCCCTATCCTCCTTACTTCCTCAATTTCTTTTACCCACTTGTTTCCTTCGGGGTCAATCTTGCCTAATATTCCTCTCACCATGTTCGTGTCTCTCTCGAGTCTTGCGAACCTAACCTTTTCTTCCTCTTCCCTGTTTCCAAATACTATCACACATCTGTTCCTTTCTACAGTTTCTCTCACTATTTTCTCTTTTTTCTTCAGTATTTTCACTACATTTTCTTCCATTTCTTTCTTGTTCATTTCCCTTTCTTCCTGGATGATCTCTCTTAAGCTGACCACTTCTTTCTGTTCTTCTTCTACGTGTGCCCACTTTGCCTTGTGTTCTTCTAGTACATTACTCACCTTCTCCGTTTTATTAGTACTCTCTTCAAGTTTCCTCCTCAGTTCAACATTTTCCCGCTTCAAATTCTTAATCTCTTCATTGGCTGTTTCGTTGGACTGGATTAGACTCTGTATGGTGATTTCCGTATTTCCTGACACATCCTTTATCACTAGATTCTCTACTTTTTTTTCGAGTTCACTAATCCTCATAATTAATGTTTTCACCAGGTCCATGACATTAGTATTAGCATCAAATCCTTGAAATTCCATTCCCTCATTGTTTACATTTTCGGCCATCTTTAACGTACCGATCAAGTACCTAAACAGCTGTTACCAATAAGCCACAAACATTCATGTATACTATTGCCAACAAATCTTTACATTTTTGGTAGTCTACCAACTTTCATTATTTTAAATTTAAAGAAAGACCCTAGGAGACAGGACAGACAAAATTCCTGAAACTACTCAAGGTCAGGAGCGATGCCTGGGACGTCCTCTCTCTCCGGCTGTTCGTGTGTGTGTGTGTGTGTGTGAGAGAGAGAGTAGTAAGTGAATCAGTGAGACTACGCGAGGGAGTAGGAGGGCAGTTTGGCTTTCTTGTCTCCTTTCCTGTCTCCCCACCCTCCCCCACCCCCACTTGGCACATTGACAACTACCTGCCTGGCTGTTTAGTGGCCCTGGGGCATCTCAACCTCACACATCCCACCACCCTACTCTCCTGCATGTGATGTTTGATGTGCCATTTTTCAGCAATAGTACTGTTTCTGAGGATAATAACATTACCTATGTTGTTTCTGTGTCTGTCTCTATTGACTAAGTAAGGTATATGAGTGTTTGGGTTTGGGTCTGGAGTGCATCTCTGGCTTTTCTTCAGTTTCTCATGGGGAAAACTGCTTTGATATCCAACATACTCGCTGACTGAACGCTTCCATTGGTACACAACACTCCTAGATATCAGGGTATAGGTGTACTAACTTTTGAGTACAGTATCATATCTACTGCAGTGTCATAACGTTCATATTGTTATAAAGGCTCCAACATGCCTGCATGCATTGGCCTTGGTTGCCTAACACAAACTCTCTACATTGCTCGATCTCTGGTAGCCTCCATGTTCAGTCCCTTATCCCTGTGGTCACACTCTATTACTTCATCCTAGTTTTTTTTTTTTTTTTTTTTTTTTTTTTTTTTTTTTTTTGGGGGGGGGGGTTCTGCCTTTCGTGACCCTACCCCTGACGTTCACACTTCTTACTTTCTGTACCCAATTGCCAACTTTCATCCTCTCAACAAGCCCAAACCATCTCAATCTATCCCTCCTCATCAAAACACCAGTACATTCAAGTCCCATCTTTCCTCTCAACTCTTCAATGGCAATTCTAGCTCCTCCAGGCCTCACATTCAAGGATGCACCACACATCCCCCTAATAATTGTCGATTCCATATATGTACTGTATTTGAACTTACGAATACCCTCTTCCTTCACTGCCTAGGTTTCACTATCATACAGCATTACACTCCTAACACATGCCAAATACAAAGATCCCATAGCATGGAAGGAGAGCCCTCTCAATGTTAGGAGAGGCAACAGTTCCCACAACTTCCTCCAACCACTCCATATCCTCACCACAGAGCTAGCTCCAGCCTTGTACTGTACCCCAAATAACAAAATTTCTCCACACACTCAAAAGACTCTCCAGCAAGATCAATCCTTCCACACCTGACAATCTCTACATGCTCTCCCTGACACACTACACACACAATATCAGCATATTTCACAGCCTACCTCTAAAACCACTACATCTCTAATGCATCACCTCTAAAACCACTACATCTCTAATGCATCCACTTAACAGAAACACAGAACAAGATGGAGTTACTTCCCACACTCTTGTGGCAAACTGCACATGGCCACACTCCTTCTGCTTGAATAGTACCATCACCAGCCCTAGATGCCATCACTTTTGTTTCATTCACATTTCCTCTCAAACCCTTATGCCTCATTCTGTTTCTCTGCTTCAAAACCTAAATCCTTCCTCTGCCTCCCTATCATCTATTACCATACAATATGAAAATAAAAAAATACCCAGTGTCTAGAAGAAGCCTATCTATGCAAAATATAGATGTCTTGTGATAACCCAAAGCCAATATGATATTTGAAAGACCTCCAAAACAACTGTAAAATACAGTACAATATCAATAAATAATTGCCACCTGATTCATTTTCCCATTTGAAGAAGGGGTGAGGTAGGATTCATAAACAAGAAAAGAGAAAGTGGGAAAGTCAGAGAACTATTAACTGCATGCCAAGAGAAATAAACCACATGATCATCCAAGCAACATAGTGATGAAGGAACCAGAAACAAAGGAAAAGTATGTATGTGGCAGAATGTGATGAAATGGGCCACACAATCATTCACACATCATTCAAGACCAAAGAATCAAATACCCTTACTTTAATCTGAGAGCTGGTTCGGTCAACAGCTCACCATCACAGTTCCAGGAAGACTTAGGACATGAAGGTTTGGGGGTAAAGTGGACCTCTTGAACCCTATGCATGTTGACGTGACTGAGCCGTGCCTGGGAAAATGCAAACAAAAATGCCAAGTTAGCATTTTTTTCCACAACAATTCTTAACATCTAGTGAAGAGAAATCTAGGTGTATTTAAGTGGTTTTTATAGTTTCAGTAATATTCTAGAGATCTTAGCACTTTGTTTCTATAGATTTTCTGGAATTTACTGTATTTAGCAGCAATATTTAGAGCAAAGTTAGCAATACCTATGAATCTGGATTTGGTAACTCTGGGATCTATATTCTCATCAGTTATGGAAGCTCCCAAGCACTTCATCCTTACTAACACTTCGTCCTTACCAGTTTATTGTACTGCTGTTTCTGGTATGTCAATGCATTCTTACAGTTTACATTTGCAATCAAGGTGATATAAAAAGCCATATACAGTACAATAAACTGCAAAAGAAAATAATGTACTATTAATCATTCATTCATCAACTAATCGTGTGTAACCCCATGAGGAGAATAGGGCTAGGCAAGTTGGTCCTGACATTTAAGATGAAAGTGACCAGCCTCATTCATCCCTGAGTGGCATTACATTAGCAATAAACCACAACCACCCCTTGGATATAATCCTACATAGGCTCAATCCAATTGGAGTGCTATAAAAAGCAAAATAAATCACTAGTGAAAAGGTGCTAAGACACCACCTTAACCAATGAGAATAAGAACCTGGGAGACAAGAATACAAGAGGACATTCATATAGAGACACTTCATATTTTTTGTATACAAACAGTCCTCATGGAAATTCTCCTTTGTTTAATATATACATTTTTTCTTTTGCTAGTACAGTGGATCCACAGTAAATAGCAGAAACATTGCCTGTTTAAGCCTTGTTGTTTTGTTATTCACAAACTGCTCTGCCAATTTACAATACCGTACCAGTTGTAGCTATGGAAAACCTTGTGATATTCTGGAACATTCCTAACATACAGTGAGAACTGTCTGTATGTGGAAAGTATGCAGACAAAGTGTTACTTTCCAAGAAACAACTTAGAGTAACGCACATAATTCTGGCTGATGGTTGACAAGTTACACACACACACACACACATAAAGCTCACTTACAGTGTCACCCGTGTATGCAGTACGGATGAGGTAGCTCAGCATTCGCAATCTTGACCCTCCTGACACCAGTATCAAGTCAGTGCAGCCATCACCTAAATGTGCCTTTGGTGACACTCCATGTGGTGTGAGTCGGCAGGCACATGATGTCACCGCTGATGTCACAATGCTCCATCTCCCAGTAAACTGTAATAGACACAGTATTGCAATTAAAATTCATTACATTAAGTTTCCATTTGAAGCAAATCTAACACTTTCTTTTTTAACTTTCTTTTTTGCTATCAAGTCCAATATATTACAAAAAATTTGCCTCTAAAGGTTCTGTGTGGTCAGCTGAACAACAAAAGCTGTGATATTTACAAGAAAATCCCTAACTCATACGTGTCAAGTGGGGTTGGTGGAGGATTAGTGCCCCTCCCTGTAAAACAATTAACTCTAAGTCCTTGGCCACCCCGTTTGGGATACATGGCGTCTGGCAATGAATGAATGAAAATGAATAATGATAACTAACAGTACAGCAATTTTAGTGCCATATAGCCATATTATGGCTTGGTACTACTGTAGCTCCTCATTATTCCTTCCTTCCTGTACAGTCGTTAGAATACAGTGCACCATAACACTGTCTGAGCATCTGCTGATTTGAAAGAAGTCTGATGTACAGTTCTGAAAAAGATATTGCAGCAATTTCATCCCACTGCCACTGTACTCAATTTTCAGTTTTGATACTTATACCATATTAATATCACACACCCACACATTCATGTGGGCATTAACATATCATGCAATGTTTTATATCGAGGCCTTCATAGCACTGGTTTGTGTTGCAAAAAGGGTATATATGTTTATGAGAATATGGGGAAATCTTTGCAAGGGGACTGAATACTGTAGTTACACAGAATAACATAAGGGTGTGAAGTCTGTGGGATTCACTTCTATCTGCTGGGAAGAAAAGGATGGCTGATTTTTAAAATGAAGCATACTCTCCCTACATGCTAAGGGGTCTTTCTAAGCAACATGTGTTAGGAGTGTGATGCTATATGGTAGTGAGACCTGGGCAGTACAGGAAGAGGATATTCGCAGGCTCAAATGTACAGAAATGACAATGATTAGGTGGATGTGCAGTGCATCCCTGTGTGCAAGGCCTGGGGGGGCTGGGTTTACAATGGAAGAGTTGAGAGGTAGGATGGGACTGGCGTGTATTGGTATTGTGATGAGGAGAGTTAGATTGAGGGTGGTTTTGACATGTGGAGAGGATGGGGGATGATAGTTCAGTGCAGAGGGTGTGAAGTGTTGATGTTGGGGGTGGGGTTGCGAGGGGTGGGCCAGGGGGGGGGGGATGTGGGACAGGGTCGTTGGGTGTGACCTCAGGGTTGGGGGACTGAACGGGGAGGCTACCGTAGATTGTGCAGCATGGAGAGCCGCCATTAGGTGATCAAGGCCGATGTATGCAAGCATGTTGGAGCCTTCAAAAACAAAACGACAAAATGATTCTGTTCTATGTATGCTAATGCTCTGTTTAAGTGTCAACAGTGTGGAAACTGGTCAGCTACATGTTGCCATTTAGCCAACGAAGAACAGAATACATAAGGAATGACAGTAAGTTATAGGGGAAAATCTGAAAAGTGATGGAGACAAAATTAAATCTTGTGGAATACCACTGGGAAGTACAGTATGCTGAATTTAGAATTTTGGTCTGACTGAGTATTTGGGTTTATTTATTTATTTATATATTTATTTTGTGTTAATGTCTACCTGAAAGGAAGTTGGCTAGCCACTGCCTGTGTTTATCTTGTATGTTTGTGTTCTGGATTTTGCTGATCATGTCTTGATGTTGCATCTGATGCTTTGTATATGACTATTGAAACCAGTGTGAATTTTAATGGCAGCTACCTCTTATTGCAAACATCCAAGATGTGTCTAGTCAGTTTAGAAAGGAATATGCAGTTTGTGTGTTTCACAAATTTAAAAAACCCGAATGTTTCTTCAGGCACAAAATGATCCATAAGTATATGTGGTGAGTGATGAGAAGGGTGGGTGATGAACTGAATGAACGGAAAGCAATGACTGATTATGCATGTGTGGATGAAAGGATGAG
This sequence comes from Coenobita brevimanus, assembly GCF_032717465.1. Taxonomy (NCBI): domain Eukaryota; kingdom Metazoa; phylum Arthropoda; class Malacostraca; order Decapoda; family Coenobitidae; genus Coenobita; species Coenobita brevimanus. Next base: position 23,595,593 of record NC_137022.1, on the reverse strand, counting down.
AAGGTGTGTAATGGATGCAAGAGTATATAGAGGTTGGGGGGAGTGGACTTTCGGACCACCACTTGGTGGTGGTCAGATTCAAAGTCCAAACGAAATAGAGAAATAGATGAAGGGAAGGACGGGAGGAAGTTGTTCATACAAGGAGGGTGGAAAAGTTACAAGAGGATGAAAAAAAGGCTGAATATAAGAGGGAAGTAGAGGCGTGATTGGGTAAATACAGACTGGAGCAGATGGGGGATGTGGAAGGTGTGTGCAATATATTCACAGAAGAAATCTGTGCAGCATGTGAGGTGGTGTGTGGGGTGAAGAGAAGATGAAAGGGGGTTCAGGGAACAGCATGGTGGAATGAAGAGGTGAGAGAGGCTTTGGCACAATGGAAGAAAGCATATAATGAATGGATGAGAGACAGGGACATGGAAGAAGTTGAGAGACAGAAGAGAGAGTTATATGTAGAGAGGAAGAGAGATGTGAAAAGATTCGTAATAGAGAGTAAGAAGATAGTAAATGAGGAATTTTGAAGGAATTTGAGTGTAAAGTGGAGGGAATGTAAGAAAATGTTCTGCAAAGAGGTAAAGAGAGTTAGACAGGGTGCCAAAGAAGTTAGTTGGGGAGTGAAAGATAAAAATGGAAGATTACCAGTGGAGTAGGAAGAAGAAGTGAGCAGATGGTGAGAACACTTTAATGAACTGTTGAACATAGAGAAAGAAAGTAATGCAAGTATAAGTGGCTGGGGAATGGCTGGGACAAGGAGAGAGGTGAGAAGACAGGAAGAAATCAGTAGGATGGAAGTTGTGGAAGCAATGAAGACAGTTAAAATGGAATTGATTGAGTGTATGGAACTGATGGAGTGTATGGTGAAATACTGAAGCATGGGGGACACATAGTAGTAGAATGGATGTGGAAGATGTTCAGATTGGCCTGAAAGGAAGGTAGAGTCCTGGAGGATTGGAAGTCAGGTATGATTATTCCCCTGTTCAAAGGAATGGGGAAAAAGGTGTGTGGTTATCATAGGGGGAACTTGTCTTCTTAGTGTAATAGGAAAAGTATATGGTAGCATACTTACTGACAGAGTTAGGGAAATAGCAGAGAAATTAGTTGGAGAAGAACAGGGAGGCTTTAGGAAGGGAAGAGGTTGTGTAGATCAGATATTCATTCACAGATCTTTAGTGGAAAAGTTTTTAGAGATGAAAAAGAAGCTGTAAGTGGCCTTCTTGGATTTGGAGAAAACATATGAATGGGTGGATAGACAAGGATTGTGGAAAGTATTAAGAATAAATGGAGTAGATGGGAAGCTGCTGAAGGCTGTGAAGAGTATGTATGAGGGTGCTAAGGCTGCAGTGTGTGTGGATAGTGAACTGAGTGAATTTTTCTCTTTGAAGGTTGGATTGAAACAAGGATGTGTCATGTCTCCATGGTTGTTCAATCTGGATATGGATGGGGTTATAAAAGAGATACATGGTACGACAGTGGATGTTGAAGCGGCCCTAGTGAGAGAGGGCAGTGTTTGGAAACTACCTGTACTGTTGTTTGCAGTTGATACGGTGTTGTTAAGTGAAAACGAAGGGGAGCTGCAAGGCTTGGAGGATGAGTTTGGGAGAGTGTGTACGAAACGGAATCTAAAGGTGAATGTAGGGAAGAGTAAAGTCATGGTCTTCGAGAGGAATGAAGTCAGTGAATGTACGGTGAGGTTGGATGAGAAGGAAATGGAAAATGTGAGTGCATTTAAGTACTTAGGCAGTGTGATGAGTAAGGATGGAAGTTTAGAAGGTGAAGTGCTTGAAAGAGTATAACAGGAAAGAAAGGCTGCTGGTTCCTTAAAAGCAGTGATAAGAAACAGGGAAGTGAGAATGGAAGTGAAAAAGCTACTTCCATCCAACCATCATCCAATCCTACATTGCCCCATGAGGAGTGTAGGAGCCCGGGGCTAGGCATTTGCTTCCGACATTTAAGATGAGAGCGAACCACATTGAGTGCACCGCTTCTCATCCGAAAAAGTTACTACATGACAGTATTGTGGTACCAACTCTAACGTATGGAAGTGAAGCTTGGACCTTGTTGGAGGGACAGAAGTCAAGCGTGAGAGCAGTGGAAATGAGTTATTGGAAAGGAGCATGTGGAGTCACATGAAAAGACAGACTGACAAATGAGGAAGCGAAGGAGCATTGTGGTGTGGATGTGGATGTGATAGGAAGCATTAGGAGAAACACACTGAGGTGGATTGGCCACGTGGAGAGGATGGAGAGTGAGAGATTGACATGGACAGTGTATGTGAGTGAGGTGGAGGGAGGGAGAGGGAGGGGGAGGCCAAGGATGAGATGGAGGGATGGAGTGGAGAGGTATATGAGTGAGGGGGGTGTGAGCTGGGAGCAGGGCAGTGAAATGGCGGGGGACATGGATGGAGGCGATTTGTTTGTGGCCACCCCTTATGGCATTAAGGCATCTGGCAATAGATAGATAGAGAGTTTCCAGTTTTCTGTATTACCTTTCATTTATATTCATCCACTATTCCAATTATATTCTTTCACAATTAAGTATTCCTCCCATGCTTACATAACACACGAATGTACTAGTATACATCTATTTTAAATGGTACAATGAGGGAAAGTTCCATGTTACACACTCGCACACAAAACTGAATTGCTGAGTGTGAGACTATAGTTTTTTTTTTTTTTTAACATAGCATGGTAGAGATATTCAACCTTTTTCAGCTTATAACTCATTGCTTGATGGCAAAGTAAAACAATACTACCACTAAACATCCATTCCATAGTACTTCTTAATGAGCTGTGTTAAGCTCTTGCTACAGCTCAGCATTCAAGGTGGAGAAATGAAAGTTTTAAGTTAAAGTAAAAAGACGAAGACTGAAGTGATGGTGGGGCACTAGACAGACCATCACTTATCAGGTAACTGTGTGTGAAAGAGTGAAAGGAGGAGGGAACATTATGAGGGTTGAGGGTAATCAACACCGTTAACTTTCCTCCCTCCCCACCACAACCCAACCTCTCTTGCACACGATTTCCAGATATGTGAGTTTTTCTGCTAGTTTGCTACCATTAATCTCGTATTCAGAAGTTCAAACTTGTAAATAATGAATGAAACAGGACATACCTCAGTTTTAACAGTGTACCTCATTTCAAGTAGTCATGCTTAAAGTTGTTCAGTCATTAAGTAGCTGGTGAATTAAGATCTATTCCTTGCTTACAATAGTTTTGAAGTTAGAAATGTGTGTGTGTGTGTGTGTGTGTGTGTATTTACCTAGATGTATTTACCTAGTTGTGATATATAGGAAATGAGCTACACTCGTGGGGTCCCGTCTGTGTTTCTCGATGTCAAATTTTGCTTTGAACTCATTTAAGTTTTTAGACTGGATAGTCTCTTTGTCCAGGCTATTCCACAGGGCTATGCATCTGTATGGAAAACTATATTTCTTGACATCTGTCAAGCAACTTGGCTTTTTCAGTTTCATTCTGTGTCCTCTTGTCACTCTCCCATCTCATACAAACAGATCTTCTCTGTCTATTTTTCCTACTCCCATCTTGTACCTGAACACTGCAATCATGTCACCCCTCTCTCTCCTTTCTTCTAAGGAAGGCAGGTCTAGTTTTTCCAGCCTTTCCCTGTATGACAGATCTGCCAGGCTAGGGACCATTTTGATTGCTGTTCTTTGTATTCTCTCAATCTTGTTTATATCTTTCTTTTTATGTGGGGACCACAATACTGTGTGTGTGTGTGTGTGTGTGTGTGTGTGTGTGTGTGTGTGTGTGTGTGTGTGTGTGTGTGTTTAAACTCCTGAAACATGCACCAAAACATGTCTCACTTACATCTGCTTCATTTAAAACAACATTTTGCCTGAACATGGGAGTTTTACCTGCAGTTCTGTCTTACCTGTAACCATTCACCTGGCTTGGGGGCAGACACAGCTGCCTTGTCACAAATGCTGCACTGGTCACTACAGCTGTTAATATCATAGGGCTGTGCTAAAGGGGTGGCCGGGGTTAGGACTTTCAGGTGACCCTCATAGGATCGATTCCGCAAGAACTGCACAACCCCAGCAACCAGGTAACGTGTGGGTCCTAGCCTCCGCCACCTCTCGGACGTCTTGAGCAGATCTCCAAAATAACCATACGAGACCATGGTAGTGGCAACACTTTGAAGTTCATCATCTCTGTACACAGCTGCCACATCCACATTGCGACTGTCACCTGAACAACACATCAATAAGGTACAACCTAAACACTGACCCTAACAAAAATTGCAATTACAGTACAGTAGTTCTACATGCCAGGCACTACAAATGTACAGCATGGGAAAATGATATTAATATACCGTAAACTGCATTTTCCGTTGAGCATGATTCAACAATTTGTCTGCTACGAAAAACTATAAAAGATCTCTATGTGTATTCATAACTATCTTGCTTCTCATCAGCAGCTGCTTTTGCAATTTTATGTACACTTGAAGTTAAATGTTTGCATAAGCCTGGTAATATACAGCCAATCCTACAATCACAGCTGCAGTCTATTCTAAACCTTAACCTGCAATCATACCTGGATCTTGGCAATTTACATCTTCATGCATACTTGAACTTACGTTATTACTCTTACCCAAGTTGTACCCATTTATGGATGCCCCAAAACTTACATAAAATTGTGTGTAAGGTCATAACAAAATCTTAGCTTGGGTTGTATAGAGGCTAAGCCTTCACTTTGCCCTGAGTCTTTATTCAAGTTCTTCCAAACATGTGTATCTGAAACTGAGCTCACATTTGACCATATTAACACCCACAACTGAGCCTGTAGTTCTTATGCACATCTGTACACAGTACTTTAATCATAAAAACTTGGCTTTGCCTAAGTTCATCATTCATGAGCTTCCATAAATGCTCCTACTCTTTTCCACATTTGAATGAGCTAATGAGGTAACAACCTGTGTCCAAATACATGTCTTATCCAAAGGGATTGGAGACCTGTGCATTCTTTGCATTACATAAAAGGTGACTAAAATGAGTATAAGCATGGAACTGGAAAATGGACAACATCCACCTACTTCTACAATTATACGGATGTGGAAAACCCACTGCCCACCACCTGCAGTGTAAGCAGCCTTGTATTTTCTATGCTGCAGTACATGGTAGATGTGGAACTACCATACATTCTCCACTGAACTACATCCCCTAAAGACTGAAGAACTGTGCTCTATATACCGACACTTCAAACAAAAACACGGAAAGTAACTGGACTGGAATGATGACTGGTGACAAATGATGTCCATCCATAAACCCATGCCAAGTCCTTCTAACATTACTTGTAAGGACTTGGTTCAAACTCATAGTTTAACCAGTGAGCGCAAGTGAAATAATCCTGTTCACATTCAATACAAATTCTACAGCTGGGTACATGGCCACAGGTATGGTACAATAATTCCTGAGTTTATGCTTCACAGACACATCTAGTACATATGCCTACTCCCACACCTGAATCTCCGTGTTTGTTTCTCTTCAATGCAAAACCATATAACAGTCTATGTCCAAACAATCACACCCACATATGAGTTTATATCTCTCCACATCCCCAGCTATTAAAAAGTGTTACTTCCTTAACTACAAGGTACAAGTGTGGCAGAAGCTGTATCTTTTATTGCTTGATGTGAGGTGTAAGAGTTCAGCATCAGGCTACTATAATACAGGACATGAGCATGCAAATGAAAATCTAAGCTCCTGATGGAATTACATTAACAGAAAACCCGCAACTACACTCTAGGGCTTTGAACTGTTCCAAACAACACCTGACCTTCACTCTGACCAGTGCTTAAAACTACTTTATCATCAAGGCCCTTTATAAGTGTGACATACCCATGATCACATGTAGCACCGCTGTGGTGACATCGCTTGTCCCATGTGTCCCGTGACAAGTGGCATCAGTGCTGCCCCCTGCATGACAAAAGAATGTATCATTATAAAAACAAGTCTTCATTTATACACTTATATTCTTACCTGACATGTTTCCTGTGTTACTGTATATTCACTCTGGAAGAGGCACCACCATTAAGTTGTTGGTTATTCTGAAAGTACTGTACTATAAGACAGCGTAATAAGTTTTCGGTAACAAAGTCTCATGAAATGCAGCGCACCAACAGGCGGCATGCTTGTGACAGAGGTGGCACGCAGTGACTCCATCTGCTGGATAAAATGAAATACAGACTTCTGGAGCTCATACCAACTGGTACCACAATATGTGGCTTTGTCAACAGTTATGCGTAATAACCAGTCCCATAACACCCCTCACAAGGTCAGGGCTCTTGCTAACTGCTGATGGCTGCGAGCCATTTGGCTCCTAAGGTTTCAGATTCACGAGCCAAATACATTTTTAGTAGCCAAACTGACTACAGGCCGAAATAGTTTACGAGCAATAAAATATCTATTTACACATTGTGATGATTAGAATCATATAATGAGGTTTTAAACATTCACAATGGCGAGAAGGAAAGATTAATAATCGATCACAATGTGCTTTTTTGTTCATTTAAGTCAGATTTACTTATTTTGTACTTTTCTGAGTTCTGAAGTGGATGTATTTTCTCCTCGTCAAAAGGCGACTTCCATGTAAAATTTGTTCGCCGAAGGGAAAAAAAACTCGCATTTGCAAACTGTGGCTCGCCAAACAAGAGCCCTGAAGGTGTAAGGGCCTAAGACTTGGGTACCATAGTCAAGATCATTTAACCCATGGAGTGTAAATGTAATTACTGTACCTGCCCTAAAAATTTCCCCCGTGTGCAGATTTCAAGTGCAGCTTGGTTTGGCACACCCTAAGCTGTGACTAGCACTCACCCAAAAACACAGCTGGAGCAATGAATCACACTCCAAGTGTTTATCTGTACAGCCTAGGGATGTCTTATCAAACTTGAAGAAAATAATCAGGCAGCAACCAGAATAAAACTAAAAGGACATCCCTGGCTGAGGAGGGTAAAGAGATTGTTTCTATCCCCACAGCCTGGGGATGTCTTACTTAAACTGAATAAAATAATAAGGCATTAGAAAAAAAAAAAAGTTCCTGGCCTGAAGGGGGTGGGTAACCAGCCTACACCTCTGGTGCCATGAAGCAACTGAAAAACCATCAGCTGCCTCTTGTAAATTCATGCTTGCACACAGTACATGATGTTCACTTCAGACCACTGCATCATCAGGTGTCAAGAAGAATGAAAGCCGTTTGTAATCATATGTGAAGATCAGGTCAACAACCCACCTGGGATGATGCCGAGCCTGAGCTGTGTGGACGGGAGAGGTCGTGTGTAATCATGAGGGTCTTGGTTCACCTGCCGACACGCTCGCAGCAACAACCCCAGAGCCACCTCATTGACCAGCCCATCCCCGCCCACTGCCAGCACCCCATCCACACCCTCACCAACGTTTTCAGATACCTCTTGTCCATGGCCCCGGTACTCAGTCTGGGGCAGAGGAGTAATGAGTATACCAACTGGGCTGAGATTATGATATTACTGATTGGAAATGATCCATCAGATTCACATCAGGAGCCTACAAGGTGAAAACTGAGAAGTATGAGAGTGTAATGTAATGCTGAGATTTAAAAAAAAAAAAAAAAGTACTGTACAATACAGCCAGGCCTTGCTATACATTTGTTCACTATGTGATAAACTACTAGTATGATGAACTTAAAGTTAAACTCAGTTTTGCTATGATGATGGTGAAATCATCACGAATTTGCTAGAACATTGCCTCCCAGCCAACTGTCTGAGCTAAGATGGCTGCACAATGTTTACAGTCATTCAGTATTTCCCTTCTGTGTGTCAAAGGCCACTGAAACACCACTGCTACCACCAAGTAACAGAGAATTTTTTTTTTTTTTTAAATTTACAATGGCTCCAACATGTTTGCATGTGTTGGCCTTGGTCACCCAACGAAGGCTTTCCATGCTGCTTGATCTCTGGCAGCCTCCCTATTTAGTCCCATATCCTTGAGGTCACACTCAATGACCTAGTCCCAGGTCTTTTTCGGTCTGCTTCTCACAACCCTACCCCTGATATTCGCAGTTCTCACTTTCTGTACCCAACTGTCATCTTCTCCACATGCCCAGATGATCTCAATCTACCCCTATTATCACAACACCAATACACTCCAGTCCCATCCTTTCTCTCAACTCTTCCACTGTAAATCTAGCCCCTCCAGGCCTTGTATTCAAGGACACACTACACATCCACCTAATCATTGTTATTTCTGTGCATTTGGGCCTACAAATATCCTCCTCTTTAATATCCCAGGTCTCATTATCATACAGCATTACACTCCCAACACATACTGCATGCAAAGAGGGAGAGCCCTCTAAATGTCATAAAAGGCCACAGCTCCCTGAACTTCTTCCAACCACTCCTCACTATAGCCACAGAGCTAGCTCCAGCCCATTCTCCAGCACATAACATGTCTCCCAGGTAATAAAACTCTTCCACACACTCAAGAGACTCACCAGCAACATCAATCCTTTCATGCCTGACATCTCCACATGCACTCCCAGACACACCTCACACATGAAATCAGCATTATTTCATAGTCTACCTCCAATACCTCTACATCTCTTAGGCAACCACTTATCACAAATACTGCAAAAGATTAATTACTTCCCATGCCCATGTGGCAAACCACACACGGCCACTCTCCCTCTTCTTTTGCAGTACGACCAGCAGCCCTAGATATCATCACTTTTATCTGCACATCCAGTACTATCAAACTCTTGAGCCTCTTATCATCTCTCCACTTCCTACATCTTTTCTCCACCTCCCTTCTATTCTCTGCAATCAACACCAAATCATCAGCGAACATCTCCCACAGGAGTCCATTTCTGAAGTCACATGAAAGGGCTTCAAACACCATGATAAACAAAAAGGGGCTCAAGATTGACCACTGATTCGCACCAACAACCATGGAAAACTCAGCGCTCAAATCTCCAACACCCATGTGTGTGTGTGTGTGTGTGTGTGTGTCATTCCGCTATGTGAGAAACTTCACGTTATTCTTGACCTGATATTAAAAAAAAATGAAGCATCAATATAAAAGAAAAGCATTCAGGAGCCGAACGCTAATTGTCCCGCCAGAATATGCTGTTGGCCAAGCCCAAGATTTTGGCCATATCTTGATACCCTGAAGGTTTCATGTTGATAGCTCACACTGTTCATGAGATATAATGGTGCTAAAGGCGGGCGATAAAAACGAGTTGACCTTTGGCAGCCATTTTGGTGACCTTGACCTTGATCCCGAGTGCCCATTTTTGAACTCGTCCAATATTTTGGCCATATCTTGATACCCTGAGGTTTCATGTTGATCGCTCAAGCCATTCATGAGATATAATGGTGCTAAATGTGGACAGTAAAAACTAGTTGACCTTTGGCAACCATTTTGGTGACCTTGACCTTGACCCCGAATACCCATATTCGAACTCAGCCAAGATTTTGACCATATCTTGATACCCTGAAGGTTTCATGTTGATAGCTCAAGCCGTTCATGAGAGATAATGGGAACACACACACACACACACACACACACACACACACACACACACACACACACACACACACAGAGGCAGGCAAAAACAAGGCGGGCGATAATGAGTCCGTGACGGAGCTACTGATACTGATGACCTTATGGGCAATTAATGAAAGACCATTTTCGTCCAATAGGTCATCAGTAATGTACCGTAGCTCTACAACGACTGAGATCTAGACCCACGTAGATATTGAGTATATTACTCCATTTTAGTCTGAGAATAAACATCTGAAGTTTCTCACACATTTCCTTGGACACTCTATCAAGAGAGAGAGAGAGAGAGAGAGAGAGAGAGAGAGAGAGAGAGAGAGAGAGAGAGAGAGAAATAAGAATCAGAAATGACATATGGCAGAAAAGCTAAGAAAAAATAATATTAAGGAGAACTGTTATCATTCCCAGAAGCGAGGGTCTCCCCCATTCCCCACACAGTCTACCCGCCGCTCTTCGGAAATGTCACGAGTCAACAGCGCTCAGACACGATCGACAGCACAGACAGACGCGGTGAATAATTTACAACTCTCACGGTCCGGACAATTCGTAGTATTTTATTCTTGCTACCGCCAGACGATTTTGTTCAGCTGAGAGTGAGTCATGTGAGTCTGAGTGTTGATACATGACTATTAACCCCTCTCACGGTCTGGATAACTCTAGTACTCTATTCCAGTTAACCCCAGACATTTTATTCAGCTGAGTCATAAGAAGCAGATTGTTATTACCCGTGTCAGTGGATGGAAAATGAAAGAATACGAATGAAAACGAAGACATTATAACAAGTAAGAGATCCAGAAAATGGCAAAGAAAAAGAGATGTCAAAATTACGAAAAGAACAATGAATTTTTACGTTACGACAATGGAGAATATGAAAGTGAACTGTGGAATGCACAAAATTCTTATTGCTAACTGAGAGAGAGAGAGAGAGAGAGAAAGAGAGAGAGACTATACAGAGCATCGTGGCAATTACAGGTACCTTTAGCTAATAAATCATGGTTAAGTAATAGGAGAGCGCCGAGACAAATGCAAATGAACTTTCTCGTTTTACCTGCGTCGTCTGGTGGTTTAGTGGTTTAAGACACCCGATGGAGTGACGGGCATGTGGCTTGCAATATAGTCTTTTCACTTTAACTTGATCCAGATTTTCGTCCTTTTTCATGCAGGCTATCTCCGTGGCAAAATAAGACAATACCATGGCCCTACATTTTTTCCATAGCACTTTTTCATGATTAGCATCACTATCTACTGTAGCCTAGCTTCGGGACCCTACACCACGATCAGTTCTATACCGTTGACTTTCCTGCATCCTCTTCTGCTCTTAACCCTTTATAGCCTATCGTCCTCAAGCGACAGGTAGGTGGGAATTTTTAGAGGCTAAGTAGCACTTTTCATGATTAGCATCACTATCTACTGTAGCCTAGCTTCGGGACCCTACACCACGATCAGTTCTATACCGTTGACTTTCCTGCATCCTCTTCTGCTCTTAACCCTTTATAGCCTATCGTCCTCAAGCGACAGGTAGGTGGGAATTTTTAGAGGCTAAGTAGTAGGAAATATTTCAGCTTCGCGACTATGAGCTAGTAGGTGGAGGGCGGTCTGTTAACTTTTCCATCTAAACTCCTCACACAGCATCCCTGGGGTATGGGGTAACTCTGAACTCGAACGTCTGTCCATCTGCCTGTCCACTCCCACACCCCTAATTTGAGAGTTCGTCCAGAGTGGCTGTCGCCAAGAAAAAAAAAAAAAAAAATCTCCATTTGATCCATATTCTTGAAAAGTAAGGAAGCTCCCTAAAATTTTTCTTAAGTGATTTATTTTGTTTCTTACACCTTACTGTCCTCTCAAATTCCATTTATGTCTATTGCCAGACGCCATAATCCCATAAGGGTGACTTTGAGTTATTTGTTTTACGGGGAGGGGCAATAACCCTCCACCAACCCACTTGTTGACACGTAGGGAGCACATATGGTTTGGTTATATGGTTACCACCCAGCGTTGTAAATGGTTTCCTGGCTTACAGAAAACCATTTGGCTTGTCACTCAATGTAAAGCCACCTGTAAAGGAAAGAAAAGCAATAAGAAGTGACAGGAAAGATGGGAGAAATAGGAAGAGAGGAGGGCAGGCACAGAAAAAGAATGCTACAGGCTAAGGAAGAAGTAGGCAGCACTAGATCAAGTGAGTGATCTAGTGCTGCCTACATCTTCCTTAGCCTTTATCATTCTTTTTCTGTGCCTGTCCTCCTCTCTTCCTAGTTCTCCCATCTTTCCTGTCACTTCTTATTGCTTTTCTTTCCTTTACAGGTGGCTTTACATTGAGTAACAAGCCAAATGGTTTTCTGTAAGCCAGGAAACCATTTACAACGCTGGGTGGTAACCATATAACCAAACCATACGTGCTCCCTACGTGTCAACAAGTGGGTTGGTGGAGGATTATAGCCCCTCCCCGTAAAACAAATAACTCAAAGTCACCCTTACGGGATTATGGCGTCTGGCAATAGACATAAATAGAACATGAGAGGACAGTAAGGTGTAAGAAGCAAAATAAATCACTGAAGAATACTTTTAGGGAGCTTCCTTACTTTTCAAGAATGCGGGTCAAATGGAGATTTTTTATTTTTCTTGGCGACAGCCACTCTAGACGAACTCTCAAATTAGGGATGTGGGGGTGGATAGGCAGATGGACAGAAGTTACCGTATATAAATCCTTCCAATATCGCCAGACTCTGCATTAATAACGTACAAAATGATATTAATCAGCCACTTCAAAAAATAAATCGCTTTGGAATAGGTGCTTGGGAGCTTCCTTACTCGACGGGAATAAAAGACTTTGTCAGTACTACTCTCGACCAATTAAACTCACCCTCCCATACGTATTGCCATACTTAATCTCTCTACCTCACTCTCGGTCTTCCTCTCCTCATTCCTCCAACCAAATGTGGTTATATTCTCAGTCAACCTATCGTTCTCTAAGCGCTTCCTAAATCCCTTTGACCAATCTACTATTAATACCGTCCTCTAACTACAGCTATTACACCTACCTCTCTTCCTTTTCTCTTCGTCCTCCAGCTCTTCCTCCTCATTCTCCAACCAATTTAACAGTTATACACTTTCTCTGTCAACCTATCATTATCCAGGCGTCCCATATGGCCAAACCTGTCTCAGTGCATTCTCCTAACTACACCAGGTTATCATCATCGGTCTTCCTCTCCCCATTCACGTACAGCTAGGTAGTTTAATCATCATCATCATCATCATAATCCTCCCTCCCACCTACCTGTTTTATATCATCCCTATCATAATCATCATCACCCTTGCCACCTTCTTGTTCTCTCATTATAATTATCATCATCACAATCCTCTTTCCTATTTACTTTTTATATAACACCCTCATCATAATCATCATCATCATCCTTTCCACTTGTTTGTTATATCATCATCATCATCATCATCACCACCATCATCATCATCATCAATCATCACCACGTTTTTGCCAATTACACAGAGGAGGAGGGACCCAATTATATGCTCCTACTATTAACCAATTATTAAACACCCGCTTCTTAGGCCCAAACCACCTTAATACGTTTCTCAAATCAGCAACATCTACTGTATTACGTTTATTTTCAAACCACTTTGTCAACACTTACCTTTAAAACCGTTTAGCTGTGATTATTTTTTTCTTTTTTTTTTTCTTTAAGCTGCGATTCGTACTTTTTTTCTTAAGAGGCGACTCGTACTAAAAAAAAAAAAAAATGCGATTCGTCCTTTTTTAAGCTGCGATTCGTACCATTTTTTGTTTTAGCTGCGATTCGTACTTCTGAAGCTGCGATTCGTACTTTTTTTTTTTTTTAAAGCTGCAATTCGTATTTTTTTTAAAGCTGCTATTCATACTATATTTTTTAGCTACGATTTGTGCTTTTTTTTTTTTTTAGCTGCGAGTCGTACTTTTTAAAATGAGAATCATATATATATATATATATATATATATATATATATATATATATATATATATATATATATATATATATATATATATTGATGCGATTAGTACCTTTCTTTTTTTTTTCTTTTTTTTTTTTATAGCTGCGATTGGTAATTTTTTATGCTAATACCAACAGATTTAGTTCAGCTGAGACAAATTAGCAGACAAGAGCTTTATAAATGTTCCCGAGTGACATGTTCTCATTTGTTACACTCCGTTCACTTTAACTTGGCGTAAAATTGCCCTCTCAACATCAGTACAGCTCTGTAACATGGGGCTGACACTTGAATATGATGCTTGTCACGAAGAAGTGCTATGGAAAAGATGTAGAGTTAGCATTTGTCTTTTTCTGCCACCGAACTACGGAAAATAAGCTGCAAAAGGACGAAAATCTCCGTCCAGGAATTTACCTTTAGGCCAACAAAGACGATTTTGTTCAGCTGAAAAAATAACGACTCGACGATTTTGTTCAGTAAAGAAATACCAGATCAGACGATTTTGTTCAGTCGAAAACTAGAACAGACGATTTTGTTCAGTTGATATAATTCAGAACACACGATTCTGTCCAGTAGAGAAAACCAGGATAATGTCAAACGATTTGTTCCGTCAAGAAAAATCAGGGCAACTCCAGACGATTTTGTTCAGTTGAGAAAAATCAGAATTGCAGATGATTTTGTACAGTCGGGAAAATTCAGAAAAGACGATTTTGTTCAGCCGATAGAAATAAGGACAAGACGATTCTGTTCAGTCGAAAAAATAAGATAAGACGATTTTGTTCAGTCGAGAGAAACCCTACCAATCAGAGAGTTAAAGGAAAATGGGATCAACCCCTCTAATCCAGTGGTGTATTATCTTTTGCTACCAGACGATTTTATTCAGCTTCAGAGAGACTTTAAGAACTGAAGTCTGTAAATAAGCTGAATAAAATCGTCTGGTGGGAGAAAGAACATAAAAAAAAGGCGCTTCATCAACCCCTCCTTCAGTCCTACAGGTCTTTCCTCAGCTGAATAAAATCGTCTGGTGGCTGCAGGATTATTAAAAAGCACGTCGTCGGCTTGAAGGGGTTGTGAGAGGGGACGGGAGTAAAGGATATGGGTGGGAGGATGGGAAGGAAAGTAGGAGAAAGTTGATGGGTTGACCGTCTTTGTCCCCGGGTTAGGTTACAGGTTACAGCTTATAGGTTATAGGTTACAGGTTATGGGTTACAGGCTACAGGTTATGGGTTACAGGTTATGTGTTACAGGTTATGGGTTAAAGGATATGGGTCACAGGTAATTGGTTACAGGCTATGGGTTACAGGTTACAGGTTAATAATAATAATAATAATAATAATAATAATAATGTGTTTTGGTCTCAACATTCAACAAAAGCGTTCATCAACCGGGTATCCGTGTCGCATCCGCATATCCACACGAACACCAGCTGTTAAACTGGCCTAGTATCCCTTGTATGAACAGACTAGGAAAACCGTAAGTCAGTTGGTTAATTCGGCCTCTGTACCCCTATTATATCACTTCAGGTACTATTCCATCCACTTCTCGGTCATTGTAGAAGTGTAGATTAATTTACGCCCATCTCTATCAGTTCACGTCCACTCATTTCAGTTCTGGTTTAATTCAGTGCAGGCTAATTACGGCGTCAAACCAGGTGAGTTCAGAGTTACCAAGGTTCAGTTCAGTCCATTCAGGTCTAATTAAGTCGATACAGGTCGAAATAAATTCATTCATTTGCGATCCATTCACCTCATTCACGTCCACCCAAACCCAGTAGTATCAATTCAAGGTCCTTTAAATAAAATCAGACCTTCGTTTAATAAGATGAATTTAAAAACCATTCATATTTCTTTAGGTCCCTCCAGACCCAGCTCATCTACGTCAGCCCAGCGAGGTAGATTCAGGTGAGGTCAGGTCAGGTCAAAGATAAACAGGAATACTTGGGGTCAGTCTGGGTAATCAACAGCACCTTTATCCCTCTCAGTTCGGTGACGTGCCTTATTTTTCTTGCTATCTCTAGACGAGTTTATTCAGCTGAGGAGAGGGCTCAAAATTGGAGGGATTAGATGCAGCCTTCACTACCCACTCCCCTACCAATGGTCCCTCCTGAAGCTGAATAAAATCGTCTGGTGATAGCGTGAAAGTAATGAAAAATAGGTCATCGGTATCAAGGGGTTGAGGTTCTTCACATTTATTCAGGTTCAAAGAAAAATGAGTCTAAGCCACTCTCATGGAAATCTGCGTTATTATGATTTGAGAGAGAGAGAGAGAGAGAGAGAGAGAGAGAGAGAGAGAGAGAGAGAGAGAGAGAGAGAGAGAGAGAGAGAGAGAGAGAGAGAGAGAGAGAGAATAAATAAAATTTCTAATGCAAGTAAGATAGGCACCTATCGCTACAAGTTGTAGAAGAAGCATCACTCTGGCCCTGTAGACGCTGAGGAGAAGAGAGGAAAGAAGAAGGCAAAGGAGAGCAGAGGAGAGGAGGGCAAAGGACGAGTGAAGGAAAAAGGAGAGGAAAGAAAAGAGGAGCAGAGGAAATGAGAGAGCAAAGAAGAGAACAGAGGAGGAGGAGGGACGAGAAGAGAAGAGAAGGAGAACAGAGGAGGAGAGGCGAGAAGGGAAGAGAAGAGAAGAGAACAGAAGGAAAGAAAAGAGGAAAGGAAGGAAGGTGAGAAAAGCACCGCAAAAGAGAAGAAAAGAGAAGGGCAGAGGAATACAGCAAAGCAGAGCAGAGCAGAGCAGAGCAGGGCAGGGTAGGGTAGAGCAGAGCAGACAATACAAGGCAAACTTCCCCACATTCACTAACCACAACAAGGGAGGTGCCTATCGCCGCTCGCTGCAGAAGGGGCGCCACTTTGGTCTCGTAGATGCTGGGGGCTTTGCGTCTGCCTCCAACGGGGTTCACCAACACTAGCAGACGGCGAGGACGATGGGGCAGCCCTGGGGGAGAGACGAGAAGTAAGGCAGGGCTGGGGGTGAGAAGAAGAAAAACAAGTAGAAGAGGAAGATGATGATGACGAAGAAGAAGAAAACGAAGATGAAAGAGAGAGAGAGAGAGAGAGAGAGAGAGAGAGAGAGAGAGAAGGGGGAGGGTGAGAGGCGGACCTAGGGGAGACAGGGGTGAGGCAGGCCTGAAGGAGATACAGTAGCAAGGCAGAGTGAGAGGCATAATGAGTTAGGCAGACGGTACACAAGACAGTGAGGCAGGGACGTAGGCTGAGGTGGGCTGGTACAGGGATTGGGATAAGTTAAGTTAGGTTATGTTAGGTTAGGTACGGTAGGGTTAGGTTAGGGTAGGCAGAGTATGGTCAGGTTAGGTTAGGCAGGGTATAATAAAATTAAAGAGAGAGAGAGAGAGAGAGAGAGAGAAATCGATAAAACAGACACCATGCATACACTCCACCACAACACTTCCTCCCACCTATCCCCAACTATCTCGCCTCAGTATGTTTCTCTCCTATTCCGAACATCACAGGAAATTATACTCTTTTTACTCAAATTTAACCCAAAATTGCCATCTCCCCACCCTGAATGCTGAGTTGTAAAATGGATTAACACTGGAATATGATGTTAGTCAGAATGAGGTGCTAAGTAAAGGATGTGGCGCTGTAGCAATATATTTTTCTGCCGCTGAGCTACGTGAAAGAAGCTGAAAAAGACGAACATTGGGGCCAGTTTAAGGTGACAAAACTACAGCAACAGGCTTCTTCTTCCTCTTCTTCTTCTTGTACTTAATAAACACCAGATCTTAGTCCTTTGTATCCGGCCACTTCTTTAATATTTTAATTTTCGTATTCCCAGATGATCCTTAACTGGCTCCGGATTTTTTTTTCTTTTTTAAGTAAGATGATAAAGTTAATTATATCTGAACTCTGGTTGCTACTGCTGCTGGTGATGATGATTTTTATGACGATTTCTCTAGGTGAAAGGGGTGATGATGATATCTCTAGGTGAAAGGGGTGATGATGATATCTCTAGGTGAAAGGGGTGATGATGATATCTCTTGGTGAAAGGGGTGAAGATAATGATATCTCTAGGTGAAAGGGGTGATGATGATCATATCTCTAGCTGAAAGGCCTGATGATATCTCTAGGTGAAACGGGTGATGATGATGATATCTCTAGGTGAAACGGGTGATGATGGTATCTCCAGGTCAGTGGTTCTTAACCTTTTTTGAGTCACGGACCCCTTCGCGAATCTAGTGAAAGCTATGAACCCCTTCCCTACAAAAATGCACATAAGCACAAACACAGCATTTTGCATGCAATGAATGTACTTTATTTTATTGAAAACTGCCTCACGCAGTGTATGACATACACAAGTATAAAACTGTCTTTACAAAGAACTGTTTCCCACTCTTTCATGGAGAAGCTAATGGCCACTCGATGAAAAAATGAAATACATCCAGCCTGTACAAATTAAACAAAACAAAACATTAATTCTGCTCAAAAGTTCATTTCAATGACAGGGTTGTTTGGCTTGAATAAGGAGAATTTGTGGAGTGGTCTTTGGCAAGGAAACACGCATGTCATCGTTGACATCCAGTTTAGTTCGACTTTTCGTTTTGCTAGAAACAAGCACTGAAAACCCTGACTCACAAAGGTATGTAGTAGCAAACGGAATAACAGCACCCATAGCTCGCTTTGCCAGACGGGGGTAGGGTTGTGTCAATGAACACCAGAATTCTTCAAGACTTTCGATTTTTTTTTTTTGTCAGTTAATGATGCCAAACGGCATCATGAAATTGTTCTCAATTATTCTGACCTTCACGGACCCCCTGAAGCTCATCCATGGAGCCCCAAGGGGTCCATGGACCCCAGGTTAAGAACTCCTGCTCTAGGTGAAACGGGTGATGATGATATCTCTAGGTGAAAGGCGTGATGATATCTGTAGGTGAAAGGGATGGTGGTGATATCTGTAGGTGAAAGGGATGGTGGTATTATCTCTAGGTGAAAGGGATGGTGGTGATATCTCTAGGTGAAAGGGATGGTGGTGATATCTCTAGGTGAAAGGGGTGATGATGATGATATCTCTAGGCGAAAGAGGTGACGATGATGATATCTCTAGGTGAAAGGGGTGATGATGATGATATCTCTAGGTGAAAGAGGTGATGATGATGATATCTCTAGGTGAAAGGGGTGATGATGATGATATCTCTAGGTGAAAAGGGTGATGAAGATGATATCTTTAGGTGAAAGGGGTGATGATGATGATATCTCTACGTGAAAAAGATGATATCTCTAGGTGAAAGGGATGATGAAGATGATGATGATATCTCTGGGTGAAAGGGATGATCATGATGGTGATGACGATAATATCTCTAAGTGAAAGGGATGATGATGATGATCATGATGATGATATCTCTAGCTGAAAGGGATGGTAAAGAAAAATTTCAGTCTCTAGGTAACAGTGATTATGGTGAGGCTTAAAATATACGGTTGTTGTTGTTGTTCTTGTTGCAACTCTACGCTCATCTCGTAAACCCAGTGGACAGCAAGACATCGACGACTTCATCTGGTCGCTCCCAGAAGTCTTTTGTTGTGCTTATGATGAAGGACTGCCTGTGTGGTAATACTGTGGTGCGTGTGGTGAGGAAATACATCATCACCTAGTACCGTATTTTTTACTGCTAAGAATACTACACCATGTGATGATATGTTTACGATGACAATAAATAATTTACGTTTATAAAATTGGCGGTTATGGTGATGATGATGAAGACGTTGATGATGATGATGATGATGATGTTATGATGATGATGATGACGATGATGTTATGATGATGATGACGATGATGATTCGATGATGATGACGATGATGATTTGATGATGATGATGATGATGATGATAGTTATGAGACAGGACACAGCGTTGCCAAGAATCTGTTGCCATGTTGCACTTCCACTGCACGACACCTCCATGCACCGCTGCAACAATGGACCCCCCTCCCCCCTCTCTCTCTCTCTCTCTCTCGTGTGTGTGTGTGTGTGTGTGTGTGTGTGTGTGTGTGTGTGTGTGTGTGTGTGTGTGTGTGTTGAAACAATACAATTCACGTAGACAGAACAATGGACCAGTGAGTGTATATGCATGTATGTATGTACGTACGTACGTATGTATGTATGCATGTATGTATGTATGTATGTGAACTCACGTAAGCTGTGTGTGTGGGTCAGTGTGTACATATAACCGTGTAAGTATATAAATGAATGTGTACGTGGAGAAACGGGGGTGTGGATGGGGAAGAGAGGAAGGAGGAGGGGTTATGGGGGTTGGTGAAAAGGGGTGATTAGGTATGGAGAGAAATGGGGGAGGAATGAGGAGGAGGGAATGGAGAGAAGAGAGGAACGGAGGAGGTGGGTAATGGGGAGAAGGAATGGGAGAGAAGAGAGAAGTTGGGGAGGGGAAGTGAGAGGGAAGCAGGGGAGGAAAAGAATGGAGAAACGACGGAAGAGAGAGAGAGAGAGAGAGAGAGAGAGAGAGAGAGAGAGAGAGAGAGAGAGAGAGAGAGAGAGAGAGAAGGAAGAGGTTACTATAAAATCCAATACGGTATCAGTGCTGTGGGTCGATAGCTTATGTTTGTTCTCCATCCTTGACAACGGAGAAACACAGACGAAGTGGTAGGAAGGAAGGAAGGAAGGAAGGAAGGAGGGAAGGAAGGAAGGAAGGAAGGAAGGGAGGGAGGGAGGGAGGGTTTCACGCCAGAGAGAACAGTATGATGACGATGATGATAACTCTGAATCTTGACGTATTGAGCGACATGACACAACCACCCCCACCACCATCACCACCACCATCACCACCACCACCATCATCATCATCATTTCTATCTCTCTGCACCAAACACACATCCTGTTTACGCTCAAAGGAATGATATCGGTACCTATTCGCCCCAACGACAATGTTTACGGTTTGAGTCTACCATCCACTCCTGTTATAGCATACATCCGGGGTAGCAGATTTCGTAACATCCCTTCCCGTGTGATTTATTCTGTTATTATACCTGGAGATCGTAACATCTTTTCCTTCGTTATTTATTCTGCATATTTCGTAACATTTCCTTCGCGATTTATTCTGTATATTTCGTAACATCTCTTCCTTCGTGATTTACCCTATAAATTTCGTAACATCTCTCCCTTCGCAATTTTTTTCTGCAATTTACACCTCAATATTTTCTTGTATGTTACGGCTGTAAACGAAGTAGATATTAAAAGGATACAAAATAACATGCAAAATAATGATAAGGTGTAATATGCAAAATAAATCGCTAAGGAAGAAGGGTTACGAGCTCTCCTATTGCACTTGACCTATGGCGGCCTGACTTAACCCACTGATACCTGGGACGTCTTCTTCGTTATATTTTGGCTGCTTTAAAACGATTTTATTCATCTTCCGATATTTTCTGAACTGGAAGAATTAAACATCAGAATGTATAATTCTGGTAAGCCTCTTCAGTACGAAAGGCCTTTCCTAAACTGAATAAAAAAATCGTCACCAAAATTAATGGGGTTACGCCAGAAAAATTATACATATGCCGAAATCTATTTATCTGTCTTTCTATTTATCTATATCTATCTATCTATCTATCTTGTTTTAAGGTTGGCAGTAATGCAATATGGAAACAATAAACTAATACCGTATATTTTAACAATGTGCTTCCCGTACATGTGCTAGCGAGGTATTAACTACTGTATATAAGCAAGAGAGAAAATGGGATGGACAGTAACCGAGAGAGAGAGAGAGAGAGAGAGAGAGAGAGAGAGAGAGAGAGAGAGAGAGAATGAATGAGCCATTATCAGTGGTCAGATCGATACGGTAGCTTATGTCCGGAGCAGTATTTAAAAAGCATCTTAAACCATTTTCCACGATAAATAAGGAAATGAATAAAGAAGGAATGAAGTACGGAAGAGAAAAGGAAGGAGAGAAAACAAGGAGGAAGGAAGAAAGGGGGGCAGAAACAAGAGGAAAGAAGGATGAAGGAAGGAAGGAAGGAGGAGAGAAAACGGGAATAAATGGAGTTAAAGGACAAACTCATTTAAAGGTCCCCGGACAAAACCAGGGCAATTATCTCTTTCATGGTCCACGCTGTAATAAGGAAGTCAAATTATTCTCTCTCTCTCTCTCTCTCTCTCAAATAGTAAAATTTTCTCTTTCTAATTACTGGCTTATTTTGGACAAGTAATGACGTCAATGCTGAGAGAGAGAGAGAGAGAGAGAGAGAGAGAGAGAGAGAGAGAGGATTATAATGTAGTGTTGATCTTCACTAATTAGTCACTTACCACTTTGCTGACTACTACTTCATCAGTGCATCAACGTTACATCAGTACATCAATAATTAATTACATAAAGTTACATTATTATATTACATTTGTACATCAATTCTACACCAGTACAGTTGCACCAATTCTACATCTATAAAAATTACATTACTACTTATATCAGTACTCCACAGTACTTCAATAACCAGTGTATTACCCCTTCCAAGATCGAGATAACTCTAGTAATCAGTTCTTGCTTAGGTCAGACGATTACTGTATTATTTTGCTGAGTCATTGGAGCCTTTGATAATCCTTTCCCCATTAACCTATCATGGTGAGACAACTCTAGCATTCTGTTCCAGCTAATGGCAGACGATTTTATTTTCTTTCTTTATTTATTTATTCATTAAATTACTTATACATATATTCACTTCATCCTCATCCTTATCATCATTGCCATCATCTTTCTTCTTCTCTTTATCATCACCAACACCATCATCACCATTTTTATTATTATTATTATTATTATTATTTTCCTTGTGAGTCGTTAGAAAGGGTTAGGCATTTTCAACCTGAGTGGTGAAGGGTAAAGAGAGAGTTTAAGTACTGGATAACAGTCTATTTCTGTCTCAAATGGTCTTATACTATGCTACACTCCCTTCCTTCCTTTCCTTCTTCCTTTCCCTCCTTCCTTCAGTACTCCATTCCTTCGTCATCCTCCTACTTTTCTTCTCTTTCATTACATCCTTTTCCTTACCTTCCTTCCTTCTTTCCATCTATCCTTCTTTTTGCCTTTACATTCATTCATCCTTCTTCCTTCCTTCATTTCCCCTCATCCTTCCCCTTTCTACCTTCCTTCCATCTTTATTTCTACATTTCCTTCCATTTTCCTTTACTTCCTTCCATCATATCCTCATCAGGCTTCCTTAGCTAGATTCTCTTCCCTTCTTTACATTTCATCCTTCTTCTCCCTTCCTCCTCTTCCCGCTTCCATCATTCCTTCATTTCTCTTCTTACACTGACCTCCCCTCCCCTCTCTCTCTCTCTCTCCAATTACTGAATTCCTGCCCTCTAGTCTTCTAATTACTGGCTAAATTGGAACGAGTTAGGTAATGATTAATCACGGCTGAGAGAGAAGAGAGAGAGAGAGAGAGAGAGAGAGAGAGAGAGAGAGAGAGAGAGAGAGGTGGAGTATTGAAAAACAGCGCATTTCTGTCATGGATACTTGTATATTATGCTACACTACTTTCCTTCTTTTCTTCCTTGTTTCCTTTCCCTCCCTTCCTTCCATCCTTGTTTCTGCCTTTCTTCTGTTTCATCCATCCATCTTCCTCTCCTTCCTTCCTTCTGCATTTCTTTTCTTTCAGTCATTTTTCTTCCTTTTTTTTTTTTTCGTTGTCACCCATCCTTCTAAGTTCCCTTCTCCCTTCCTTTAATCTTTCTCTACTTCCTTCCATTCCATACCTCCCTCTCCTTCCTCCTATCCTTCTTTCCATCCATCCTTCTTCTGTACTTCCTTTCATTCCATAACTCTCTCTCCTTCCTCCCATCCTTCTTTTCATCCATCCTTCTTCTGTACTTCCTTCCTTCTATAATTTTTCACTTCATTACCTTTCTGCTTCCTTTCCGTCTATGCACCATTCTTTCATTCCTCTTTCTGCACAGACTTCCTCCTCCTCCTCCTCCTCCTCTTCCTCTCTCTCTCTCCCCCCCCCTCTCTCTCTGAAGGGAGGTGAATAATTTGGAGGTGGTTTATTTCTGTCCCTAGTGGGCCTCCATTATGCCTCTCTCCCTCCTTCCTTCTCTCTCCTCTACCTCCCTCCTTCCTTCCTTCCTTCTTTCTTTCTCTTCCCTCCTTTCTACCTCCTTCCTTCGTTCCCTTTCCTTTCATCTTCTCTGCCTCTTTTCTTCTCTGTTCTTGCCTTCCCTCCTTCCTTCATCAATTCTTGCCTTCCGTCATTCCTTCCTTCATTTACACCTCCTTCCCTCCCTTCTCCCCCTCCCTCCCTCCCTCCTTACTTCCTGCATTTCTTCCTTTTCCCTTCTCTCCATTCAGGCTTTCTTTCCTGTTTCTGACCTCCTTCTAACTTTACGCCCCTTCTCTCTCTCTCTCTCTTTCCTCCCTGCCCTTCTTTTTCTTTTTTATCTGCTTCCCTCCCTCCCGTTCCATCCCCTCTAATCATCCTTTTCTATGTATGTATGTATGTACCGGTATGTCTGTATGTATAAATCTTCGTATGTATGTATTGTATCGGCCCGCTTCTACACGCCTGTCATAGGTGCGCGGCTCTATCAAAAACGCTGAGGCCATATTATACGCGTTCTGAAGGGCATGTAAACCGCGAAGCTGAGGAACACCACTTAATGTCAATGGGGAAATAACCCGCCCCCACCCAGTGTTTATGCACGGGTATAGCTATGAAGGGCCTTACACTTTCTACATGGAGTCTACTTTAATACCAGGCATTTTCCTCGGGGGGAGCGTGGGAGCCAGGATTATCCCTTTCACATGCTGGCGAAGTACGAATGAGGAAGGGTGTCTGTAGTGAGGGAGATGGGTAGTGTTGTAGTGGTTATATCCGTGACAATCTGGTGTGGCATAGGTGTGAACAGAGAAGATTTAAATATACGCAAACGTATAACAAAACATAAAAACATACGATAGCTTTTCGATATGGAGAAGATTTAAACACGCAAACACATGAGAAAACATATTATAGCTACTCGGTTTGTGTTCACTTGACGGAACTGGGCCACTCCCATAACTAGAACATTAAGTTGTGATTGCATGAAACTCAATGAGCTTTAGTCATAAGGCAGGAATATGTCTCCTTGGTTGCTAGCCAAATCCACCTTCCCATCTAATAGGGATATTTGTCAGGCGAAAAGAAACAGACTATCAGAATCCACTTCCATCGTCCACCACACCAGTTTCAAACCCACGACTCAAGGAATATACAGTACACATCGCAAGGCAAACACATCACAACCGGACCACCGAGGGCTTAAAATGACCTAGAGTAAGGAATATATACAGCAATGTGAAAATATAGAATAAAATCTGAAAGCACTGACTATAAATGAAAACGCAGATAAGATTTTTTATGACGTCGAATGGGCTACCGTATCTCTTCTCCTATCATCTTTTTTATCTGTTTTTTACTTATATCTTTCTCTTACTTCATTTTCCTCATCTTTTTCTAAATCTTTCTTTCTTTCTTTCATCTTGTTATTCCATTTTCATTCTTTTCCTCCTCCTCTTTCATTTTTCTTCTTCCTGAATTTCCTCTTCTTCCTTCTCCTTTCTTTCTTCTTCTTCTTACTTCATTTTCCTCCTCTTTATTTCTTGTTCTTGCTCCATTTTCCTCCTCTTTCTTTCTTCTCCTTCTTACTTCATTTTCCTCCTCTTTATTTCTTCTACTTACTCCATTTTCCTCTTCTTTGTTTCGTCTTCTTTTCCTCCTATCGTTCTTTGATTGGTCTTTTTCATTTCCTGCCACTCCTCCACCTTCTCTCTCTCTCTCTCTCTCTCTCTCTCTCTCTCTCTCTCTCTCTCAGGTATCGATTAGTTGCATTCACTGTTGCCTCTTTGCCACGGTCTTTGTTCTTGTTTCGTAACTCTCTCTCTCTCTCTCTCTCTCTTACTATCTATCTATCTGTCTGTCGGCGTGTGTGTGTGTGTGTGTGTGTGTGTGTGTGTGTGTGTGTGTGTGTGTGTGTGTGTGTGTGTGTGTGTGTGTGTGTGTGTGTGTTGTATTTCGTTAATCATTATTCTTAACTAGCATATTTTTCTCCATTCTTCCTCTCTCTCTCTCCCTCTCTCTCTCTCCCTCTGCTTACCTACCTTCCTCTCTTCTTGCTGCTTTCTTTTTTCTTCCTTTTCCTTTCTACCTGCACATGTGCGGACACACTCCTCTCTCTCTCTCTCTCTCTCTTCTATCGACCCAGCACGGGGATTTTCACTCGGGAAATGATTATATGAGTCTTGAGAGAGAGAGAGAGAGAGAGAGAGAGAGAGAGAGAGAGAGAGAGAGAGAGAGAGAGAGAGAGAGAGAGAGAGAGAGAGAGAGAGAGAGAGAGAGAGAGAGAGAGAGAGAGAGAGAAACAAGGGAGGGAGGGGATGGGATAGGGAAGGGTAAAGGAGTTCAGAAAAAGGGGAGAGGAGAGGGAAGGAAAGAGTACAGAAAAGGGGGAGGGGTGAGGAAAAGGAAGAAGAGCAGAGAGAGAAAAATGGTAGAGGAAAGGAAAGGGGAGAGGAGATGCGAGAGAAAGAGAGGAGAGGCGGGAAAAAGGAGGAGGGGGCGCAGAAAGAGAAGGAGTTGCAGGATGGGGAGAGGGAGGACGAGCAGAGATAAAGTGATGAGAGATAAAAAGGAATAATGGGAAGGATGGTTAGATAAGAGGGAAGATGAGGGGAGGAGAGGGGAGAGGAGAGGGAAGAAAAGGAATGAAGAAAGAAAGGGAAGATTAAAGAGGGAATGGGAATGGATGGAAAAGATAAAATTAAAAAAGAGGGAGGAAAGTGAGGAACGGAAGAGGAGCAGAGAGAGAGAGAGAGAGAGAGAGAGAGAGAGAGAGAGAGAGAGAGCAGAAAAGGATGCAAGGGGCATGAAATATGGGGAGGAGGAAGAAAAAGGGAGAAGAAAAAATGGAAAAGAGGGGAGAAAAAAGGGGAGAAACGAGGTAGAAGAAAGAAATGGAGAGAGAGAGAGAGAGAGAGAGAGAGAGAGAGAGAGAGAGAGAGAGAGAGAGAGAGAGAGAGAGAGAGAGAGAGAGATTGGAGAGGAAGGGGTAAAGGAGTTGAGAAATGGGGGAACGGGAGAAAGAAGGAAGGAGCAAAAGAGAAAAAAGGTGAGGGGAGAGGAAAAGTAAGAGAAACAGAGAAAGAAAGATAAACAAAAAGGGGAGGGGAAAGGAATGGAAAGAGGAGGAGAGACAGAAAGAGAGAAGAGAGGAGGAAAACAAGATGGAGCCAAAACAGAAAAGGGTAAGAGAGCGAGGGGAAAGGGAAGCAGAAAGAGACAGAGGGAGGGGAAAGGGAGGGGAGGCCGATCAGTGGGAACGTGATAAGAGATAAAAGGAGTAATGGGAAGGATGGTTAGATACGAGGGAAGGCGATGAGAGGTGAGGGGAGGAGAGGGGAGAGGAGAGTGGAAGAAGAGGAATGAAGGGAGAAAGGGAAGATAAAAGTGGGAATGGCAATGGAAGGAAAGAAAAGAAGGAAGTGGGCAGGAGGAAAAGAGAAGAGGGAATGGAAGATGAGCAGTGATATGAAAAAGAGACGAGAGATAAAATTAAGAATCAGGAAGGAAAGCGAGGAAAGAGGGAATGGAAGAGAGAGAGAGAGAGAGAGAGAGAGAGAGAGAGAGAGAGAGAGAGAGAGTTACACAGAGTTACATAGATACACAGACCACACAGACCTTACGGTCCCTACGAGGTGGTCCGGCCTTAATCCTAATACAGTGCATAGGAGCAGGAGAAAAGGACAGCACAGCAGAAGGCTCTCTCCCCCACCCTCCAGACCCTCCGGCATTTGCCGTACAGGAAACAAGAGAGGAAGTAATACCTTGCAGGAATGAAAAACCTGAAGGAATTTTGTAGGATCGGCAGAAATTAGAATAATATGGAAAAGGAAAATTTGGGCATACAGCCACATACTTACTCTATGCATGCATTTTTTTTTTTTTAATCAAAAGATGAATCTATTATATATATCCTAAATTACTGTCTGTGTCTAACAGACACATGAATGCAGACGCGAATATGCAATAATTGCTCCATCCTAACTAAACGACACCAATTGCGTCGAGATACATGTCCAGTCTCTTTTTAAATATATTTATGGTACCACTCTCAATCACATTCCCAGGGAGTTTATTCCATTCGCTTACAACAGAGTAAGTGAAGAAGTTTTTGGTTGTATCAAGATTAGCCCTCCTTGCTTGCAACTTCATACCATTTCCTCGAGTTACAGTCTCGGCAGTTACTGTGAATAGCTTGCTTGAATCAGTATTACTAAAGCCTTTTAGAATCTTAAAACATTCAATCAGTTGTCCCCTGAGTCTCCGTTTTCTAAGAGAGAATAGGTGTAATTCCCTGAGTCTCTCGAGGTATGGTTTATTCCTCAGGGACGGGATTAACTTGGCAGCCCTACGCTGGACCGCTTCCAGTATTTCTATATCTTTAATTAGGTGAGGCGCCCAAAATTGCACTGCAAACTCTAAGTGTGGCCTGACTATGCTTTTGTATAGGGGGATTACAATATCTTTGCTTTTATATGTAAAATGTCTTTTGATGAAGCCTAGGGCCCTGTTGGCTTTATTGGCGGCAGAGATACATTGATTTGAACATTTCAGAGAGAGAGAGAGAGAGAGAGAGAGGATGGAAATTAATGAGCGAACAGGAGTAGAGAAAGAAAAAAGGAGGCGACAGATAAAAATATGAGGAAAGAAGGTGAGAAAAGAGGAAAGGGGGAGAAGGTAAGACTGAAAAGAAGACAAATTGACAATATGAATGAAGTGAGTCAGAGAGGGGGAGTAGAGGGGAAGGGGTGAGGGAAGGGAAAGAGAGGAGAGGAAGGGGGGAGGGGAAAGGGTGAGGGAAGGGAAGGGAAGGAGAGGAAGGGAAAGGGTGAGGCATAGAGGTAGGATTAGGGTAGAGTCGGCGTGAGAAGGCTCCGGTGAAGCCAGAGAACTGTCAAACGGCCATATTGGTCAAGTCAAGAGGTCACGGCAACACCTACCTGACGAAGAAGATTGCTGTGCACTCCTACCTCTATGGCTGTGCCCATAGAGGTAAGAGTCCTAATCCTACCTCCGTGGGTGTGGCCATGAGATTATTAAGCCTTTAATACCTCCAGCTGTATGTCCACCTGGTATTCTTCAGGGAGAATGCCAGAAACAAAGTAGACTTCATTCTACCTCTGGTTTTAGTTGTAGTTCAGCTGTGGGTGTGAGACGTTCTGTCCTAAGTTGTAACTCACCATCAAATAACCTAAGACTCCAAAAATGCCCACCACCTGTGCCGCATTTGGGTGTAATGAAAGAGGAGATAAGAAATCTGACCCATCCATTACATTTCACCGGTGAGTATCTTTAGAGTGAATTATAATTTGTAAGTGTACATTATGTATATGACCGGAGTTAGTAAAGTCAAGCTGAATATTATATAGAATAATAGATATAAACTTTTTTCATAATGTGCTGATGTATATTATTTTAAATCATCTATCTGTCTTCCATCCTTCATTTTACCATATGTTCTTTAATGCTTCCTTTTTTTTCATTCATTAACTACTTTCTTTTCTCCTTCCATTCATAACCTACTTTCTTCCTCATTTTTTCTGTTTGCAACTAAGAAAACACTCGCGCCTGGTCAGCGGAACCAAGTCAGACAGCTGTCAAAGGGGTCGCCGCCATGTTGGTCGAGTCAGGTCTGTCGGCCTCACTCTGACCTACCCATGGTTAATCCCTTATGCCGCCTCTACCTACTCCTACCTCTATGGGGTGAGGGATGGGAAGGAGAGGGGGGGGAGGAAAGGGTGAGGGATGGGAAGGAGAGGAGGGGAAAGGGTGAGGGAGGGGAAAGAGAGAAGAGAACGAGGGGGGAGGAAAGGGAAGGGAAGGGCAGTAAAAAGGGAAAGAGATTAGGAAAGAGATACGATGTAGGAAAAGGAGAGGAACAGGAGAAAAGAGATAGGGTAAGAGAAATAAAAAGACGAAAAAGTCAAACAGGGAGTGATAAGATGAAAAAGGAATAAGGAAGGAATGAGAGAAAAGAAAGGAGGGGGAGAAAGTACGACTGAAAGACAAATTGTAAACATGAATAAGTGAGTCAGGGAGGAGGGACGAGGGGAAGGGAGGTAAGGGGGAGGAAAGGGCAAGGGGAAGGGGGAGATGGGAAGGGGAGGGTGAGGGAGGGAAGAGGAGACTTTGAAGGTCAGGCAAGGGGAGGAACAGGAGGAAGGGGGAGGGGAGGGAGAGAGAGAGTAGGAAGCGTGTGGGAAGAGAGAAAGGAATGTGGGAGGCAGGGCGAGAGGAAAGGGGGGGGGGACGCTGTGCGTAGGAAAGGAGGAGGGATATGTGAGTGAACGAAGGTGTGTGTGTGTGTGTGTGTGAGAGAGAGAGAGAGAGAGAGAGAGAGAGAGAGAGAGAGAGAGAGAGAGAGAGAGAGAGAGAGAGAGAGAGAGAGAGAGAGAGAGAGAATCTTCATAATCTGACAATGAATAAAGCTGCACTTTTTAATATAACTAAATTTTAACGCAAAGTTTAGTAGTAATTTTATGTACAAAACTCTACACCAAAGAAAATGCTGCTTGTACTAACCTTATAAAAAAAAAAAAAAAAACTTGTCCACTTAAGTACAGTACAATCAAGGACGTTCGCCAAATACTCCACTTCGTCTACTTCACACTTAAGGCATGTCCGTCACCTTCCTCTTTCACTCGTCCGCTGAGGAAGCTCCCTGACACCTCTTCTTAAGTGATTTATTTTGTTTATAGCACCTTACTGTCTTGTGTGCTACCTAAATCCTCCCATTATCGTCATACTCAGCATAAATAACGTAGGGGAAAAAATCAGCCATATCCAATAATAATTCACTAAGGAAGATGTGTTAAGGAAGTTTCTTAAGCGATGAGAATACAGGCTCTTGACACAATATCGGTATGTGAAGGAGGATTATCCATGAATAGAAAAAAAGATCAAGCCTCTTTCAACTCAGGACTATTAGCCATTAGAGGAAAGTGAGAAGAGGTGAAATATCATGCGAAATTTTCTCTCTCACTGTTATCCAATCCTTTTAATATATCAAACCTCTCTCAAATTAAGCATATTAGCTACTGGCCTACAAGAAATTGAGAAGAGGTGAAATACCGGGCGAAATTTTGTCTCTCACTGTGCTACCGAATCCTATTATCGTTTTTCACCTTAACTTGGACCAGATCTTCGTACTTTTTGCAGCTTATTTCACGCACCTCAGTGGAACAAAATGCCACGGCTCTCCATCCTGCACAGGGCTCTCCTTCGTGACTAGTACAGTACCACATTGTAATGATACTCGGCTCTGGCAACTCAGCATTCAAGATTCTTAAAAAGGCAATTTTAGGCCAAGTCTGAGTAAAAAGGGCACATAGGTCTCAAGGACATTAACCAGAAGAGGGAAAGTGTGATGAGGTGAAATATCAGGTAAACTTTCATCTCTGACTACTATCTAATCTAATCCTACTAACATGCCAAACCCCTCTCAACTCAGAAACATTAGGAAGCAGAGAATAATGAGAAGAGGTGAAATAAAAGTCCAACATTTGTTCTCAACTGTTCTACCAAATACTGCGAACATACCAGATCTCTTTCAACTTAGCAACATTAGCCAGCAGAGGGAAAGTGAGAAGAGGTGAAATATAAAGCGAAATTCTGCCCTTAACTATCAAATCCTACTCTATACCAAACCCCTCTCAGCTCAGAAATATTAAGCAGCAAAGGAACGGGTGAATACAAGGTGAATGATTCCCCCTGACGGTACAACAAAAATCCTACTAATATGCCATAACTCTCTCGTATCGTATCATTCGTCGGGGCTCTCTGTGCTCGATCTCTGGCAGCCTCCATATTCAGTCTCTTACCCCAGAGGCCACACTTTATGACCTCGTCCCAGGTGTTCATCTCTTATTAACCAGCAGAGAAGGGGTGAACTTTAAAACGAAATTTTTGCCGTGACCGTATAATCCACCCCTACTAGAGCACCGCCCATGTGGAGTGATGCCAAGACACAACCACCTCTCCACCGTTAAACCATCTTACGTGTACAAGTGTTACTGAGTCTTAAATGTACTAAAGTGCTATGGAATCTTACATGTACTAAAGTGCTATGGAATCTTACATGTACTAAAGTGCTATGGAATCTCTTGTACCATCACATCCAACATGTACTAAAAAACACCCAGTCTTAAATGTATACCATCAAATCTTCAATGTAATTTCGGATCCTACTTGTACTTAAATGCTACATGATCTCAAATGTACACAATCGAATCTTACGTGTACTAACAAATCCTGCATGTACTAAAATACTACCTTATCTCAAATGTACAAGTGAATCTTACATATACCAGAGAATTCCACATGTACACTCAAATCTTACATATATTAAAAAATCCCACATAAACACTCGAATCTTCCATGCAGTATCCAATCCCACAGGCACAAATGACTCCCACATACAATCAAATCCTCCATACAGTATCCAATTCCAAAGGTACAATCGACTCCCATATAGCCTAAAATCAAATCCTCCATGCAGAATCCAATGCCACAATCGACCAACCTTTGAGGAGGGACCATATGGAATGATGCCAGGCCACTACCACCTCTCCAGCATTGTGACTTAAAACAATTCTCTTGGTCTTCCACTCCACACCCACGATACCCCCGTCACCCCCACCGCACCCCCAACCCTCATCACCACCCTCTTCCTCGCCCTCACCCTTCCCCCTCACCCTCCGGCAGTATTCCACCGTCAAGCCGGCCCTGAAGGACTTGCTGTTTAGGGTGTGTTTGCAGTGTGAGACGGAGAGAGGGGAGGGTATGGTGGGCGCGTAGGTGTGGGTGTGGGTGTGGGTACGGGCGTGGCTGCAGCAGGAGGTCGAACCACGGGGACATAGCCAGCTGCCCACCACCTCGCTGATGGGTACCCGTTGATAACCTGAAAAAAAAGAGAAGGTATATCATCATCATCATCATCATTGTTATTGTCTGAAATACTGTCATGGTTATCAACATCATCATTATTTTCATCACATCATCACAACTCTGTATCATCACCATCATTATTATTGTCACTGTAACGTGACAATATATTTTTAATGCAAAAAGAAAGAACCTAACACTGAGGGCCTGCAAAACTTGACCCTTCCAGAGAAAACTGAACACATAAGAGCTAATAAATCCGTTCAGTTTGTGATGGCTGGACACAGTGCATTTAAAAGATGGAGGTCATAGGAAGTGGGAAAGACAAAACTGAGGAAGACGGTTCCAGAGTTGACCAGTTGCATACATGAGAAACTGCATGTTTCGTACCTACCACATTCATCACTATCAACTCACTTCATCACCCTCTCATCACTATCACTTCACTTCATCACCCTCTCATCACTACCAACGCACTTCATTACACTCTCTACATTAGCACCTCATCAACCTCTAATCACTATCAACTCACTTCATTTAGAGAGAAACGGAATAAGACAGTGTAGGCCTAACTGGACTACGTGGGTGCACCGTAACAGGAAAGGAATGCGAGGGGGAAAGTTCAGAAGAAAAGTGAACAATAGTAGCAACAGAAGAGGAAGATGCACCAATGAAAGAAGCGAGAGAGTGGAATTTAGTCAGAGAGAGGAGGAGAGTTAATGGAAAGTGCTGCGTGTGGTTAGCCCCTCCTTACACACACACACACACACACACACACACACACACACACACACACACACACACACACACACACACACCACGAAAGCTATACTGCACACAAGGGTTACTAAAGGTCTCTGTACAAAGTCAGTAATTGAGTAGGGTTAAAGACTGCACGGGGCCAATTCAACACACCTGCCCTCTAAGATGCTGTTTTTGCTAGAGAAATAATGTCCTCTCTTTTAGACAGATTACTGTACAAGAAGAGGAGACGCCAAGGATACTAGAACATGATGAAGAATGAAAGCCGTATTTCCAGTCGCTTTGGAGATTTCGTAACTCTTCCTCGGCGACTTATTTTGCCTATTATTTTTTTATACTTTTTTTTTATACTCTTGCACGTTAGCGACTGAAGCAAAACATGTCGACGCTGGCAACAGAAAAACAGCATAAGAAAAAATTAAATTGCGATACACATAATAAATCGCCAAGTAAAAGGTGCTGCGGTCTCCTATACCAATACCGCAGAGTTGTTTGTATTTGATGGTAAGGGGCAAGTCACGTGGAAATTAAGCCGAGTGGAAACAAGCAGAATCTGAGTGTCTGTGGCATTAAAAACAACTATTCTTTTTCCACCTTTAGTTGGTTGTTATTTTCGTCCTTTTGCAGCTTTCACGTGACTCAGTGGTAAAAATAAGACAGTGCTACGGTTCTACATCCTTTCCATATCGGTAGCACTTCTTCGTGACAAGCACCATACGAGTATTCTACTGTTAATTTACTGTTATAACTCAGCATCCATTACTGACAGATGGCAATTGTAGGCCAAATTAATCTTAAAAGAGTATTGGACTTTTTTTTTTTATTTTTAATCCAGTCAGAATGAGAGACGATATCAGAGGAGAGGTGTGATGATGATCAGATGGTGATGAAGTGAGGTGTGATGATGATGAGACGGGGCTGAAGGGAGGTGTGATGATGATGAGACGGGGCTGAAGGGAGGTGTGATGATGATGAGACGGGGCTGAAGGGAGGTGTGATGATGATGAGAGGGTGATGATGACAGACTCCCCGACAGTGACGATGACTGACAGTTATAATGACAACACTGACAGTGACAAGGGAGTGAGTAATAATTAACTCCTTCATTGCAGTATCATTTTTATTATTTTATCATTCTATATTCACACGATTACATGTAACTTAAAAATGACCTCTCGCAGTGCAGGGGTTAATGATGAGTAAGTTATTATGTACCGTATCTAACTCTTCCTGTTCGAAATAGATTTAGTATTTATTATGGCATTAACGGAATAGACCTATTGCACTGCAGGCATTAATGAAGTCTGTATCTAAGCTCTCCACTTCGAAAAATCTCTCCTAACCTGAATGAAATCGTCTGAAGGCAGAATAAGAATAAGAAAAGACTAAGAATACGAATAAGAAAAGAATAAGTAGGCAGACTAAGAAAAACTGCGTCTCTGGGCTGAAGAGGTTAAATGTTTGTGACAATTATCGTGAAAGCGAGAGACTATAAATCATTCATTTTAACTTGGAAATTGCCGTCCCTCTGCAACCTGGTTTATACAGAGCAGTGGCAGAATAAGACAATGCTACGGCTTTACATAAATTTCATGGAACTTAGTGACTAGCCCCATTTTCTAGTGTTAATATATCGTCACAACTCAACATTCAAGATGGAGAGATGGCAATATTACGCCTAGTTAAAATGGACAGTGCATAGTGAATGAGGAGAGTGATGAAGGCGATGGTGACTAGTAACAGTGGAAGAAGTGATGACAGTGATGGTGACTAGTGCTAGCGGAAGAAGTGATGACAGTGATGATGAAAATGATGGTGAGATTGAGTGGTAACTGTGAAGAGAGTGATAACAGTGAGAGTGACAAAGGACTGTGAAGTGAGTGATGACAGAACTGAGGGTCGCTATTACCAGTTAATGTATAGTGCTTGCAACACCCCTTCTCTCTCTCTCTCTCTCTCTCGCTCTCTCTCTCTCTCTCTCTCTCTCACACACACACACACACACACACACACACACACACACACACACACACACACACACACACACACACACAAACCTTTGTTGTTGCTTATCTCCCTTCTCACTCTTATTACCACCGCCAAGGATGTTATGTTTTTGCCAGCGTTGGTTTGTTTGTTTGTCAAAAGATTTACTCAAAAAGCTATGAATGCATTTTGCTGAAATTTTTTGGAGGGGTTGGGTATGGCCCAAGGTACAATCCAATAGATTTTGGTGGTGATCCGGGTCATCATCTGGATCCAGGAATTTTTTGTTTGTGTGTCCACACGATATCTCAAAAAGTTCTCAATGAATTTCAATGAAATTATGTGGCCATGGGCCAAGAAAGAACTAATTAAATTTGGGGGCGGATCCGGAACCTGCAATGGCATTGGCAGAGGTATGCGCTCTCTGTGTGATTTCTACTTTGTTATACCACCACAACTCATTTATTTCCCTCCCCCCTTCTCTCTCTCTCTCTCTCTCATTTCTTACACCGCCACAACTCATTTCCACTCGTCCCCTCCCCTCTCTCTCTGCTTGCATGCTCTACTTCTCCTACACGTGAAAGTGACAATCAAGTCCTTCCCTTCATTACGACGGGTGGTGCTGGCGGGAGACGTCTTCCTGCAGCGACATTGATATCACCGAGCTGCTCTATTGTCTGGTTATACAAACGTCCCTCAGCTCCCTCCCTACCCCACGAAAGGAGGATGGTGCGCTGCAGGAGGAAGGCAATATCAACCTGCAGTCCACTGGGTTCACGTTAAGATGGACCTGGGGATGAGCTGAATAAAATCGTCCGGCGGTAGCAAAAATAAGACAGAAATACGTCACTGCACGGAAGCATTTAACCATAGGACTTTTTTCTGTTGTAATCCCGCTACCTCCAGACGATTTTATTCAGCTCTGGGGAGATTTTCCGAACTGGAGGGGGTATAGCCTTCATCAATCCCCTGAACGTGAGAGATCTTTGCTAAGCTGAATGAAATGTCTGAAAGTGGCAAGAGTACATTGAGCAATCAACCCCAACCATCCCTTGGATATAAACCTTCACCGGCTCAATCTGACTGGGGCGCAATAATCACCCACTAAACGTCCTCGAATTGAAGGGGTTAACTATGGAAGGTCTCCGCTAAGGTAAACAATGGGTTGGACTCTCAAACATACTTACGATTGCTTCCCTGTCGTAACTAAGATTTTTAAAAAGAACTACAGACATGGCAAGTTTCAATGCTCTTCTTTCCTTGGCCTTCTTGCTATTTTTCCTAGGACTCTCTCTCTCTCTCTCTCTCTCTCTCTTCCTACAAACCAAATCTAAGTTACAATACGGATTCGATAGTAAATACACATGAGACTCCCACTCCATTTGTTCTGGCGGTGGTGGAGAGGGGTGCCTTCACGTGGTGGCACCGATAGGGACATGGAGCTGCCCGGTTATACAAACGTCCTTCCATCCCCTCCCTATTCCCCGAAAGGAGGATGTCGGACGGCAGAAGAAACCGGCAAATTTGGTCTGCAATCCACCGAGCTCACGTTTAGATAAGCCTGGGGTTGCTACTACTACTGCTACTACTACCGTTACTACTACTACTACTACTACTACGATTACTACTACTACAACGTTGTCCGACGGTACCAATAATAAAATATAAGGCGTCATCATTCTGAACTGGTCAAAGAACAAAAACAAAATGGATGTGCGGAGCTAGACATCAAGGTCATGCAGGTCAACACACACACACACACACACACACACACACACACACACACACACACACACACACACACACACACACACACACACACATACACACACACAGGCGTCATCTTCAAGGCCAGCCGTCCACTTAACTCCTTCAGCACCGTGTCCCTTGCTGTAATCGTCTGGTGGTAGTTCAGGATACAATCAAAACAATAATTTAAAACAGGCTTTAGGATACAGCTTTAAATATGTTCTATACGAGGTTCCTTAACTATGATCTGTTCACTTTAACTAGGTGAAAAATGCCATCTCTCCAACTTGAATGGTGAGCTACATCGAAAGAGTACCGGCAGGCCTACCATAACACTAGACTAGGGTGCTAGTCACGAAGAAGTGTACTAAAAACGAATGCCGTGGTACTGTCTTATTCTGCCACTGAGTTACGGAAAATAATCTGCAAAACGACGCAAAACTTCGCCTAGTTAATATGAATGAAATGTATTTAACTGTGATTACGTGTTTATATTTCGTTCTTGCCTGCTTCAGACGACTTTAGTTCAGTAGCTCAAAACAGACTATTCTAAGTAAAAGGTTAGATTTGGCCTTCATTAACCCCTTCACTGCCAGAAGTCTGCCTAAAACTGGCTAAAATCGCCTGGGGTTAGCACGAATAAAGAGAATGCGTTATGGGACTGAAAATCATCCGGGGGTCACTCTAACGTCATCGCACTGAGGAATCACACGCCACTTAAAGTCTCGTTTAGATAATAAGCGACAAGAAGTTACATCAGACCCTCACGTTGTCTTTGTTATATGCTAGATTCACATGGCCTAACTCTGCCACGTCTCCGTCCTGTATGCTGAGTTGTAATACATAATGCTGGTCAAGAAGTGCCATGAAAAGGATGTAGAGACAAAGCACTGTATTGTCTGCAACTGAACTCCGTGAAATGACCTGCAAAAGGACTAAAGTCAGTGCCAAGTTGAAAAGATCTAAAACATGCATTATCTTGCCGGCGGGTGGTATCAGTCTCATACAGGATGGAGGGCGAGACGGGCGAGGAGCATGTATGTGAGTGAGGTGGAGGGGGGAGAGGGAGGGGGAGGCCAAGGATGAGATGAAGGGATGGAAAGAAGGGGGTGCGAGGCGGAGGGAGGGCAGTGAAATGGCAGGGAACAGGGCAACATGGAGGCGATTTGTCTGTGGCCATTCCTTACGGGGTTAAGGCGTCTAGCAATAAATAGATGGACAGTCTACATATTACACATCGCAGTACTCGTTTGATGCAGCAACGGCTCTGTCATTATCAGTGTCTATCCTGCATAATGTTTTCAAGTTCTCATAACCCGTCCAATGCTTTACACTGCTTTTATACATCAACTGACTGATTAACTGACTAGAAACTTCACTCAGCGATCCCGAATCCAACCAACTTGACCGTCCTGGCAACACAAGAGAACGAAGATGTGTAATGTAAAGGCCACCCTGCATTTTCTCACCCACACATGCTACACCTCAGAGCACCGACATAAAGAAGGAGCCTCGTTTCCTGTGTTGCAGCGGAAGTCACGTTGGTAGGCAGCTGCGCATGTTGAGTGTCCCTGATAAACAACCCAGTGTATTGTCTTGGTTGCCACATTCTGATTTTAAACCCTCTCATATTCCCGTCACTTTTTTTTTTTTTTCCTTTCGTCATTTTTTTAAAGCCCCTCTTACTCAACTTTTTTTTGCACCCTCTCATACTTACATTTTTTTTTTTTTTTTTACCCTCTCATACTCACGTCAACCCTATTGTCTTGTTTTTATCAATTTTACTCGGTTAAACGGATGTCACGTGAAGCTTAGACTGTTAATACTGTCTGAAGGTGAGTCATAGGA
>NC_137022.1:23526797-23551797 GCF_032717465.1 Coenobita brevimanus | reverse complement strand
TATCTATCTATCTATCTATTTATCTACATATCTGTCTATTCTTATCTACCTCTACATAACTATCTATAGGTATATCTGTATTTATCTATCTAATATATCTATCAATTTACCTATCTATCAAAGAAATAGAGAAACAATGACTAAAATTCTTTAACCCACTCTCACCCAACCTAACCTGACCTGACTAAATTTAGGTCAATCCAACTTAAGCCA
The DNA here is from genome assembly GCF_032717465.1 of Coenobita brevimanus. Lineage (NCBI taxonomy): Eukaryota > Metazoa > Arthropoda > Malacostraca > Decapoda > Coenobitidae > Coenobita > Coenobita brevimanus. Next base: position 23,551,584 of record NC_137022.1, on the reverse strand, counting down.
ATCCAACCCAGCTCTAACCCAATTCCACTCAGTCAATCAAACCCAACCCAACACAATCCAGTCCACACCAACTCAACCTTACTCAACTATTCTAACTCATCCATACCAACCCAACCCAAACTTAATCCCACTTCGCTTACCCAAATCGATATAACCTAACTTAACCCCACTCTAAACCAACCAAACCTAGCAAAACTTAGCTCAGTCTACGCTAATCCAACTCAACTCAACCCAATCCAACACAGCCCAAAGTTAATCGGTCTAGCCTTATCCAACCCAACTCAACCCAATCCAACCCAACCCCCTTAACCCAATCTAACCTAACAATCTACAGGTTAATGGGACTCAACCAAAACAAACCTTACTGCATTCTAGTTAACCCAATCACACCCAACTCAGCTCAACGCAATTCAACCAAACTCAACCCAAACGCAAACAGAATTCAGCCCCAGTTACTCACCCCGATCCACCCCAGTTCAACACAGTCCACTCTAAACCAACCCATCCAAACCTAACTCATCCCAAACTACAGGCTGATATATCTCAACCAAACCCAATTTCAATCTACGTCAACCCAATTAGACACACCAAATCAAACCTTCCTCAACACAATCCACTCGAAATCAACTCAACCGAATCCAACTCAACCTACCCAAAACCCAACCTAATCGTGCCCAGTGAGCCTAACCAAATCAAATTCAACCCAACACAGTCCACTCAAAACTAACCCAACCCAACACAACCCACTCTAACCGAACCCAATACAACCTTACTCAACCCAGTCTAGGCTAATCAACCCAGCTCACCTCAACCTCAACCCACATTATAACAAAAATACAATGCTCCATTCCACTCTCACGTTCTGACGAGATTTCATAACAGAAAATCCACAGAGAAAAATATTTGTGTCGGTATTTTCCTTGATAACACGCGTTTCTCTCTTTGACCACATCCCTGCAAGGACGTGTGTGTGTGTGTGTGTGTGTGTGTGTGTGTGTGTGTGTGTGTGTGTGTGTGTGTGTGTGTGTGTGTTTACCCTAAATCTGGTGTATGGCATTATTTTTTATTTAATCTGTTTTTCCCTTCTCCGTTCATCCTCTGTAAATAAAGTTACACCACCACCACCAACATCACCACCATCACTCTCTCACCACCATCACCACTACCACCACCACCACTCTCTAGAATCAGTCTCTTCAGGCCAAGGACGTCATTTTTATTCTAATCTTGCTAGCTCCTGACTATTTTACAGAGTCGCAGAGTTAGGTATAGCCTCCATTTTCTTTTTCCCTACAATGTGAGGTAAAGAGGCAATGCTAAGAGACGCTTTGCCACGGTTCTCATCTCCGTACCTTAGGACATTGGAGGTGACAAGAACGAAATATTAAACACGTCATCGAGTTGAAGAGGTTAAGGACACTTGAATCTAAGGTCCGTACTCTAAGTGGCTTTGGAAATATCGTAACACCTCTTCCTTAGTGACTTATTCTGCACATTAAACTTTAGTATCCTCTTGTATGCTACTGATGCAAACTATATCAATATTAAAAACCTGTAACTGGCATACAAGATAAATAAATCGCTAAGGAAGAGGGATTACGAAGTCTGCAATGCCACTAGACTACGACCATAAGAAATATATTATCACGTTTATCACCGCAATTATATCTATCACCGTTCATCAGATTTGTTGCGAAATGGTGACCAACATTATCTCTGCAACGATCAGCAATACAGTCACTAGCGCATAACAATAATAATAATAATAATAATAATAATAATAATAATAATAAAATAATAAAAATCTATCTATCTATCTATAGCCCGACGCCCTAATCCCGCAAAGGGTGGCCACAGACAAAACGCCTCCAAGTCACTTTGTCACCCACCATTTGACTCCCCTCCCCCCAACTCACCCCCCCCTCCCTCATATACCTCTCAACTCCATCCCTCCACCTCATCCTCGGTCTACCCCTCCCTCTCCCTCCCTCCACCTCACCTACATACACCCTCTTAGTCAGTCTTTCATTCTCCATTCTCTCCACATGTCCAAACCACCTCAGTGTATTTCTCCTAATCTTTTCAACCACATCCACATCTACCCCACAACGTTCCTTCACTTCTTCATTCGTCAACCTGTCCCTCCACGTCACTCCACATGCTCCTCTCAAGTAACTCATTTCCACTGCTCTCACTCTTGACTTGTTCCCCTCTTGCAAGGTCCACGCCTCGCTTCCATACGTCAGGGTAGGGATCACAATACCATCATGCAGTGACTTCTTAACTTCCATACTCACCTCCCTATTTCTCATCAATGCTTTCAGTGTACCAACAACCTTTCTTTCCTGCTGTACCCTTTCACGTACTTCATCCCCCAAAGTTCCATCCTTACTCATCACACTACCCAAGTACTTGAATGCACTCACATTCTCCATATCCTCACCATCCAACCTCACTGCACACTCTGTGACTTCATTCCTCTCAAACACCATAACTTTACTTTTGTTTACATTAACTTTCAGCTTCCTCCTCCTACACACTGTCCCAAATTCATTCACCAAACCTTGCAACTCCCATTCATCTTCACTCAACAATACTGTATCATCAGCAAACAGCAACACCGGAAGCTTCCAAATCTCACCCTCATTCATTAGGGCCACCCCCACATCCACTGCCCTACCTTGCACCTCCTTTACAACCCCATCCATATATATATTAAACAGCCATGGAGACATCACACACCCCTGTTTCAGTCCCACATTGAGATCAAAGAACTCACTCAGCTCACCATCCACTCGCACCGTAGCCCTAGCTCCCACGTACATACTCTTCACAGCACTCAGCAATTTCCCCTCCACTCCATATATTCTTAATACCTTCCACGTACCTTGCCTATCTATTCTGTCATAAGCTTTCTCCAAGTCCATGAAGGCAGCATACACTTTCCTTCCCTTCTCTAGATACTTCTCCACTAAACATCTTAGAACAAATATCTGATCTACACACCCTTTTCCCTTCCTAAATCCCCCTTGTTCTTCTCCAACTAGCTCCTCTGTCATATGCCTAACCCTATCAATGAGTATTCTACCATATATTTTACCAGTCACACTAAGAAGGCAAATACCCCTATGGTTACCACATACTTCTCTCTCCCCTTTTCCTTTGTACAGAGGAACAATTATACCTGATTTCCAGTCCTCTGGAACCCTTCCCTCTTCCCAAGCCAATCTACACAACTTCCATATCCACTCCACAACAATCTCACCCCCATACCTAAGCATTTCACCACACACTCCATCAATTCCTGGGGCCTTTCCCAGCTTAATCTTCTTCATCGCTTCCACTACTTCCGACCTACTGATCTCTTCCTCCCTCCTCTCATCTCTTCTTCTCCCAGCCATTCCCCAACCACTTATACTCACACTGCTCTCACTCTCTACAGTACATTCAACAAATCCTCAAAGTGCTCCTTCCATCTCCTCAATTTCTCTCTCTTCTCCACCAACAATCTATTATTCCTATCTTTCACTCCCCTACTATTTCCCCTTTCACACTGCCTTACTTTCTTTACCTCCTTCCAAAACAATTTCTTACTCTCCCTCCATTTCGCACTCAGATTCCTCCCAAACTCTTCATCCACTTCCTTCTTACTCTCCTTCACCAGTCTCTTAACCTCCCTTCTCCTGCTCACATATACCTCTCTCTTCTCTCTCTCATCTTCTCCCCTACCTCTACTCGCCAACCATTCACCATATGCCTTCTTCTTTTGTTCCACAGCTCGTTTCACCTCATCATTCCACCATGCTGTCCCTTGCACACCCTTGCATCTCCTCCTAATACGGTAACAACAACAACAACAACAACAACAATAATAATAATAATAATAATAATAATAATCACCATCATCATCATCATCATCATAAAAACCTCCCATCCTCTTCCCCGAAAGGAGGATGGTGGGCTGCAGCAGGAAAGCAGCTTCAGCCTTAAGTCCACAGAGTTCACGTCTAGATGAGCTTAGGATAACAATAACAAAAAACAACAATAACAAAACAAAAAATAACAATAACAACGACAACAATAAGCCAATCACAGCATTAATCACCCCATTATTTCCATTATCCGTTAATTGCCGAATGATCTACAATTACTGTGTTTATTGTCCTACTATCACTACCACAACTACCACTACCCCAATTACCTCGAATAATTTCACCACAATCTACGAAATTCACCACTACCACAATCACCACAATTATCACATTTACTATCCTACTATCACCACAATCAGACTAGCTACCACAATCACAATAACAATTACCACAATTATCACTAACACAACTACCTTATATACAGAGTGGCTCATATATAACCTTTTTCGTGTTGTAGGGACGGTCTTTGCAGCGTTATCAACGTCTACCCTGTATCGTTTATTCATTTCTTTACGTCCACTGCCACAACCACGCCCACACCAGCACACTGAGCCGCCCCCAAAAACACATGAGATACCGTCAGGGGGAGTTTCAAGTGTGGTGCTATTTATGAACCACCCTGTACTCCTAACCACAATCACTACCACTACCACCACACTTACCACCACCAGAATTATCTCACAAAATTTCACCACCATCATTCCCACTATCCCTACTATTACAACTACAATCATTTCACCACTATCACCACCTACCATCACCACAACAAGCATACCACAACTACAACTACCACTGTCACCACAACTACCACAGCAAAGTCATCAAAAAGAAACTTATATGCCACACCAACCACACATACTACCACAATCCCTACCTACTATCATCATCACAACTACCAGAATCACCACAACAATCACACACACTACAACAGTCACTACCAACCACCATCACCATTATAATCACAATCTCCACACCAACCACACACTACCACAGTCACTACCTACCACAGCCACCAGCATCACCACAACTACAGCTACCACAATCACTAAACCAACCACACACTACCACACTCAACACGTCCACCACCACACTCGCAGCGCTACCAATCACCACCATCACCTACTGTACAATTACCACCATTACAGTTAAAACGCTCAGTACCCTCAGTTACTACCACGAACATTATTATTACTACTACAACTACTACTACTATTACTACTACTACTACTATATTTCGAAACCACCACCGCCACCACCACCACCACTACCACTATTTCTACTACTACTATTACTAACTAGCATTCAAGATAGAGAGACGGTAATTTTACGCCTAGTTAACGTGAATAAAGTATCACTACCACAAAGACCACCACTAGAACCATTCATCACTATTCCTACCACAACAATCAGGTATCACAACCACCACCATTACCCTCAGAACTACCACCATCACTGCAGCAACCACCACAACCACTCCCACTGATCATCATACTTATCACCTTTACCATAACAACAACAACAACAACTACATTATCGCAACCACAACTACCGTAACCACAATCCACGACTACCACCAACACATATCACCACCATTACCACCACCATAAAGCACCATAACTACCGCCACCACAAATCACCACAACTACCATCAACACAAACCACCACCTCCTTTCACCACAACTACCACCATCACAAACCACGACACCCACCACAATTACCACAACTACCACCATCACAGACCACGACAGCCACCACCATCATAAACCACCACAACTTCCACCATCACCACAACCACCACCACTGTCATGTTTCAAACAATAACTATTTCAACATCTATCTTCAATTTCCCTCCACTTCGCTACCTTGACCGCATTCCCATGAGGTCTCTCTCTCTCTCTCTCTCTCTCTCTCTCTCTCATTACATGATCATCACATCCTTTCTACTCTTTAACATGCATCATTATCGACTATAGGAACTTCATCTCTCTCTCTCTCTCTCTCTCTCTCTCTCTCTCTCTCTCTCTCTCTCTCTCTCTCTCTCTCTCTCTCTCTCTCTCACTACATGGTCACCACATTCTTTCTACTCTTCATCATATAGTGCTATCGGACAGCCAACTCTCTCTCTCTCTCTCTCTCTCTCTCCAGCCTCCTTTCACCTCCTCTCAGAATGCCTTGCGGGCCACTATAGGGGATATGATCTCTTAAGGTACGACCAGAGAGAGTTGGAAAGTAGAATTGGAACACACTAGCTTTGTCTTCACCTGAGGGAACTGGACCACTCCCACACCTTGAATACAAATGCCCTGAAATCCAATCAACTTTAGTTAAGTAGAAATAGCAGAAATGAATCTCCTTGGTTACTAATCCACTCAATTCTACATCTAACTTAGCCTGGCCATCAACCAAGCTAAAAAGGGTTAGGGATCTTTACTTCCGGGTCTTTAATAACCTCCAGACGGTTTTCTTCAGCTAAAGAGTGGGTTATCGAACGACGGGGTTTGTTATAGCATTCTCTGATCTATTCTTTAAGATGAATAAAATCGTCTGGAAATGCAAAAATAAAACAACCGAATACGTCACTTGTTCAGGGGGTTGGGGTTCGTTTCTCTCTCTCTCTCTCTCTCTCTCTCCAATTAGGGATTATATGAAAGGCTCTGTGGAAAAATGAAAAAAGAAATGCAAGTAATATGATGAATAAACACAAATAAATAAATAGGGCGCACACACACACACACACACACACACACACACACACACACACACACACACACACAACCTCCAATAAGCTATGTTTTCATGTTCTATGCAAAATGTACATACACTCCCAATATATACTGTCAATAAGCACTAGCTCTCTCAGGGTCCTATAAATCAGCTGAATAAAATCGTCTGGCGCTAACCGGAGCAGAATAAAGAGTTGTGCCGACCATGAGAGGGTGAACATGCCCAACATGACTTATCTCTAGCCAGACGACTTAATCCAGGAAAGGGTGGCCACAAGTGAATCGCCTCCATGTCACCCTGTTCCAGGCCATCAGGCTGCCCTATCTGTAACTCAAACCATATAGCTCTCCATCTTGTCCCTCCAACTCATTCTCGGTCTCCCCTTCCCCCTCCCCCCTCTCACTTGCATATATTCTCCAAGTCAGTCTCTCCTCCAATCTCTCCATTCTCTCCACATGGTCAAACCTTTTCATGGAATTTCTAATGCATTCTACATCCACAACTAAACCACAACGCTCCAAATGATACTATACAGTACACACACACACACACACACACACACACACACACACACACACACACACACACACACACACACACACACACACTCGTAGCTACAGCACAAAGACACTGAGGCAAAAACACAAAAACAGACATTACCTGAAAAGTGACGGTGATTCCAGTGTGAGCGCTGGGTTATCCACTATTTTTTTTTTCTTTTATTCTCACGTCCCAACCTCGACCTTTTGTCTTTTTTTACGTCGAATTCTCCGTTAGGTTTTACAGTGGCATGTTTCTTTTTATTTTTAGCTTGTCTTTATAGGTTACCCATTTTTTTTTTTTTTTTGTAGGTAGCCTGTGTTGCTGTTGTTACTGTTGTTGTTTTGGTACTTACGCCGTAGTAGTAGTAGTAGTAGTAGTAGTAGCAGCTATTGTTGCTGATACTTTAGTACTTACGTGACTTGAGCTACTGTTATTGTTGTTATTATTAATTTAGCACAGCCCACTGAATCGAGCGATGTGTTGGTTTATTTGTGCTGTCTCCAGACGATTTAATTTTATTTAAAAGAGCGCCCTGGTAATGAGGGGTTCATGGAGGCTGCACTCCTAAGCTGAATAATATCGTCTGCAGGTGGAAAGAACGAAACATAAACTGCATCATCAGATTCTAGAAAGCAACGGTACTCGGGATATATAGCAAGATGAAAGAAAAAGTTAGATAGTATGTAAAGTATAACTGGAAAGAGAAATTTCATGGAGGCAGTTTGAAATATCTGGGATCTGTGTTAAATATGGGAAATCAGAGGTGGTATGGAATGCTAAAGAAAACTGGAAAGAAAGACATTTCGAAATAGTTTTCAACAAATCCTGGAGCTGTGCCGAGTATGATGAAATAAGCTTACGTAGGTTACACAGAAATAGTGAAATGGACTGAGATTACCCATGAAATTACCCCTTCACTACGATATTGATTCTTGTCACGTCCTTTAACTCCTAAATGGCGTCTAGCAGTGAAGGGCTTAATGAAGGGTAACCCGTATAATCTAACCCTCTATAAGACCAAGAACAAAACACAAAGAGGATTACATCATCACTTTTACTCTAACTTGGCCTAAAACTGATATCCCTCCACCTTGAATGCTCAGTTGTAACAATGGATTACCACTAGAATATGATGCTAGACACGAAGAAGTGCCCTGAGAAGGACGCTGAGCTGTAGTACTGTCTTATCGTGATTTCGAACTACGTGAAATTAGCGGCAAAGGGACGAAAATCTGGCCCAAGTTAGGGTAACAAAGAGTGTAGTTGAAGAGGTCAACGACAGATCCCTGGAAAATGTTTACAGAAGGAATTGACAACATTCCAAAAGTCTTACATGAAAGTCTGCTAATACCGACATTCTGGCAGCCTAGGGGAGTGAAATCTGGGAAGTGAAAGACAGAAACATTCCAAAAACCTTATAAAAAGTGTACTACTACTAATAATAACGACGGGAGTGAAATCTGGGCAGTAAAAGACAGAGAAGCATTCCAAAAGCCTAACATGAAAGTGCGCTAATAACGGATTCCTGGCAGCCTATAGGAGTGAAATCTGGCCGGTGAAAGACAGGATTTTCAGAGTCACGGGGTTAAAATAGCCTTTATCAGTACAGGCTCAAAACAAAAGCCAAGAAGGATCAGCTGACAGGCCTTAAAAGATCACCACAGGGGCCTAAACAAGACATATAGGCCTATCGATAGTGTCCAGCCTGCCTATGAAGCCTAACTGAGAGATGTCTGGGGATTTTGTGTCGAAGTAAGGACTGTGTTAAGTGTGGCATCGGAAGCTTCGTAACACCTCTTCCTTAGCGATTTATTTTGCACACCAATATTACACCTTAAAATTCTCTTGTGTGTTATTTATTTCGACTTATTATATACATACTTTGCATCCATAAACAAACAATAGGATTCTTAGGTGTAATGTGCAAAATAAATAGCTAAGGAAGAGGCACTACGTCCTAACATTTTCATGTATGTTAATTATATACGGTAACTAAACTGACTACCAACATACCCGGCACCGAAATTTGCATCGAATAAGAGGACACTTTGGTGTAAGGTAAAGAATAAATCGCTAGGGGAAAAGTGTTTCGAAATCTCCACTGCTATCCACAATCAAAATACCTGTAAGAATGAGAAGTACTAAAGTGGAATGGAAAGAAAGGCACACACACACACACACACACACACACACACACACACACACACACACACACACACACACACACACACACACACACACACACACACACACACACACACACACACAGAGAGAGAGAGAGAGAGAGAGAGAGAGAGAGAGAGAGAGAGAGAGTGTCTGGCAAAAAGAAAACTACAAAAAAGTCATATAATGAGTTTACCCTCACCTGATAGATCCCTAAACTCTTTCAGTCTAGTTCAGACTGGAGGATTAATTTTACTATTAACCAAGAAGACTCATTCCTGCCTCAAAGCCAAGGTTAGTCAGAGTTCATTAAACCTCGACTTAGCATTCAGGCTGTGAGAGTGGGCCAGTTCCGTCAGATGAAAGCAAACCAACGATAGTAGTGAGGACTTGGTGAAGAAGGTAAAGCCTCTCTCTCGACAGCCGCCTCTAATTCAACTGCTGAGTTTGTCACGATCGATAAGATAACTGATAGGATTTTTCAATGCGCCTAGGCATGGGGAAGATATTACGTGGTGAGGAGAGAAAGCGAGAAAGAGAGACTGGTATGTATATATGTGTATATATACATAATAGTCTCTCTCTCTCTCTCTCTCTGTATATATCCACAGTGGAACAACAACACACACACAAAAATGGTAAATCACCATTCTTAGATAGCATCGTTCACAGAGTAAAGCATCTACAGAAAGTCAAATATATAATGTTTGTTCCAATATTCATTTTTACTCAGCTTACATGGACAGTTAAATTGTCCGTGTTTTCCACTACCATTTTATGTGCTTTACGTATATGCAGCCCTGAAATCACTGATGAGGAAACTGAAAATATCTGTAAAATTGTATCTAAATAAAAAGAAAAAAAATCCATGAAAAAGCCCTTAATCAGGCAAAGAAAATATTCTACAGAACCCGTGCTCTACCTTCTCATGACAAAAACAATCTGCTGATTTGATCTTTACAATGGGAAATTTCCCTAGGCTCCTCATTTCCTGAAAACCTTGAATGGTAATGTTATCTTCAGTAATACGTGTATAGTAAAGAAGGGGTTGATTAAAAACCCACCCAATAATTCAAGAGACTGTAGCCTACCTACAAAACACGTGTAAAGAATATAATGTATTATAGTAGCCAAACAAGAAAATAACCTGACGCTAGAATCAAACAACATAAGTACATTGTAAGGAAAGGGCAATAATCCAATGCATTACTGGTAACCACAAGAGATGATAATCACTGCACTGATTGGAATAATGCATCCTTTCTTCTGTCTTCAAATTCTTCCATAAATAGAAACAGCATTGACTCGAGCATGAGAAAATACAGACTCTCCAAACGTGAATTTGAGTGAGGGAATGTACACGTTGGACAGCTTCATCAATGAGAAAATAATATAGGATAAGCATGTTAAACTACATTAATCCTCTGATCGCTCCCATGTGCCGGTATTGTTATTTTTTAATGTATACTGAGAATACTTGTACGGTATGCTGGCCCAACCCTGCAAGATAGTTATATGTTGTGCATGTATGTTTATGTTTGTATATACCGTACTCTGCATATAAACGTGTATATGTACGTCTATATGTATATATGTTTGTAAATATATGTGTGTATATGTATATGATTATGTATGTGTGTATGTATGTGTGTATATGTATAAATGTATACGATATATGTATATATATGGTTACATAACATGAATGCCATGATTTTTCTTCGTTATAGTTTTTTTTTGTTAGGTATACAATTTGGATTACTTATTTCTCACACATCGTAATTTATATATGTTGTTGGATTTCTCGTTCTGACCACTAGAATAAGATAAGGATAGCAAAGAAAGCTCTCCGCACCCTTTAATCTTATGAGATTAGTCAGTTATTTTACTTTAGTCCTTCGACTTGTCTCTAGGTCACAATCCTAACCATATGAGGCGTCATATTGTTGTATATACATTTTCATATTTAAGGTCTATGTTGAAGTTACGGTATATATAAGTTACAGCTTTAATTTCTCTAATATTATATATTATGTACTATGAAAGTCATGCTTTGCGTACATGTAAGGATATATGTTTAGGTATCACACTGGCGACTTGACGTCTCATGGGAATTTCCTCACTCTTCTTCCTCTGGTTAAAACGTCAGTTGCACTGAATCTCAACCACTATGTTCTCCCTTGACGATGTAGTTATATGAAAGCGCTCGGGACATTTTCGTGTTTCCTTTCCCTTATGGATATCAGGATATCAATATATATATGAATCACGCGTAACTAAATGATTTACATACATACCCGGTACATATATATATATATATATATATATATATATATATATATATATATATATATATATATATATATATATATATACGTGTGTGTGTGTGTGTGTGTGTGTGTGTGTGTGTGTGTGTCCAGGTTGCATGAAAAACCATACCGGTACTAATACAGACAAATACTTTGAGTTTTGATTTACAACTAGGCTATCAGAGGGAGGAAAATAAATACGGTATGAAACACTGCAAAATTATAGCAGTTAGCACGTTTTACATCCCTAAACCATAACATTACTATCGGCAAAACGGGCAATAAATCAGAAGGTAAATGAGGTATCGATAACATGACCGGTGTTTAAGATACCCTATGTTTTTCTTGGCGCCTCTCACCCCTCTCCAAGGTTAATTTATTGATAATGTAGTATATTTTCTCATACCTGCATCACTGTGACATAAGTTGCTTGACTCTGTGTGTATTTACCTGCTAGAGTATTTAACAAGGTATTTAATCAACATACCTGTTTGAGTTATTTAATGACGATACCTAAGTTATACTGTAAGTGTTTAAGTTATAGGCTATATTGATTAGTTTTAGTAAGGTTATATTAGTTTCAGCTGGACTGGACCAATATAGACATGTTCAAGTTAGAGGCTAGATAACGTCAGGAGAGGAAGGGAAATGAGGGACTAACGAGGAGGACGAGGGAAGGCGGAGACCGATGATGAGACAGGGAGAATGGCTGGAGGCATATGAGATAGGGGAATGTGTGTTGGAGTGAGAGCTGCTTTATGGCGGGGGGCAGGGTGACATCGAGGTGAATCGTTGCTGCCACCTCTTATGAGATTATGGCGTCTGGCTGTACACTGATAGAAATTATTAGCTAAGTCATAATGTAGGTCGTGCTGGAGTGCCACCTTCATGTGCTGGCATTAAAAACCGGGTAGGTGAACTGCCACATTATAATCCTCCCTCAACGTCATCCCTCTCCCCCAGAAGATAGACTGCAGACAGCAGAAGGGTGACTTAATCTGCGGTCCGCGGGGTTGATGCTTCAGATAAGACAGGGACTGCAACAACAACAACAACTGCTACAACTATTACATCTACTACGACTACTACTACAACCACTACTACTACTACTACTGCTACTACTACTACCATCACTGCTACCACCGTACTACCATTTTTACCGCAACCACACAGACTCAGGTAGAGGAGAATTAGCTTCGTCACGCACTGCAACTTACCTAATATACTGACATAATTACCTGGCTTGATAACAAAGGCACGTTCTATTGCGCAAAGCTGTGTGTGTGTGTGTGTGTGTGTGTGTGTGTGTGTGTGTGTGTGTGTGTGTGTGTGTGTGTGTGTGTGTGTGTTGAAATGGCGTAATTGCAGGGAAAAGATGCCAAACTCTGGGTAAGTTATGAGAGAGAGAGAGAGAGAGAGAGAGAGAGAGAGAGAGAGAGAGAGAGAAATGGGGAGGCAGCGTGATGTGTTATGTGGACCCAATACCCCCGTCTCTCTCTCTCTCTCTCTCTCTCTCTCTCCTGTTAATAAATACACTACATATTATACCCTCAGATGCTGTTATCCATTCCCTCCTAAACTTCTGATCTGATCTCTCTTCCTCTCTCCCCTTCTCCCGATTTAATCTCTCTCTCTCTCTCTCTCAGGCAAACCAAGGTTCCCGCTCACTCACATGCTTCCCTACCCTCCCTCCCTCCCACCTTCCCTTCCCATTGTTTTCCCTTCCTTCCCCTCCCTCACCACTCTTCTCCCTTTCCTCTTTCCCTCCCTCACCACTCTTCTCCCTTTCTTCCCTCCCTCCTTACTTTCCTCCCTTCCTTACCTCCTTTTCAATCCTCTTTTCTTACCACTCTCTTTCCTATCCTCCTGCATACGTCGTCCCTCTCTGCTCTTGTCTCTGCCTCTTCTCTCTCCACTCTCCAGTCCCTTCCTTCTCTCTCCGCTCTCCATCTCTTCTCCTCAGTCCTCACCTCCCTTCCTCTCTTCCCCTCTCTTCCTTCCCTTCTCTCCCTCTCTGCTCCTCCCTTGTAACTCTCTCCCTCTCTTCTCCCTCCCATATTGATCTCACCTTTTCCATTCTCTATCATTTCTTCATCTCTCCCTATCAAGATTAACACAAATTACCTCCTCTCCCTCCTCCTCTTTCCTCCCTTCTTTATCTCTTCCCTTCCTTTCCTTCACCGCCAATTTCCCTTCTCTTCTCCCTTCTGGCTTGGCTTACATTCCTCCACCCCATTCTTTTTCTCTCTTGAGGTTTAAACGACAGATATCTCCTTCCATCCCCACCCATCCTCTCCAAACCCCTCCTTATTCCACCCATATCTCTCCTCTCTCCTCCCCCTCCCTACCCTCCGCTTTCCTTTCTCCTCCCTCCCCTCCCCTCCCCTCCTCTTTATATCCTACCCTATTTTACTGTCCCGTTGTTTTCACCTGACACTGATCCTTAACCCCTTTCAACTCAGCTGATGGCCAAGGGTAGTCAGATTGGAAAGTGGAACTGATTAGTAACCAAGGAGACTAATTCCTACTTCATAGTTAAATCTCGTCGAAATTCATATAGAGTAACAGCTTAGTATTCAAGCTGTAGAAGTAGAAAACAAACCAGCTCTTCCTTCCTTCCTTCCTTCTCCCTCTGCCACACCTTATCCTACCCTTCCTTCCTCCTTTTCCCCTCTCACACCGTTCCTTTCTTCCCTTGCTTTCATCCTCTTCCTCTACCTTGTTCTATTCTGCCCTCCCTTTTTCTCCCCTCCCCGCCTCCTCCTTTCATTTCTCCTCTCCTCTCCTAGCAAATTCTCCCTCCTCTTCCCCCTCCCTCCACCCCTCCTCCTCACTCCCCCTTCCTCCCCGCCAAACCTGATCTCTCTCTCCTCCCCATAGCCCAAATTTTTTCCTTACCTTCCCCTTCACTGCCATAACCCCTTCCCATAGGATCTCTCTCTCTCTCTCTCTCTCTCTCTCACACACACACACACACACACACATATATCCTTCACCCTAGCTCTCTCCCCAACCATTCAACCTTCAACTCTGCCGTTCCCTCACCTTTACCTAACTCTCTCTCTCTCTCTCTCTCTCTCTCTCTCTCTCTCTCTCACACACACACAACACACACATATTCTAAACATTAACGTTATATAAGTTCAACTGTTACAGATTTTTCATGAAGAGAGGACAGAGGACGCCTGCAATGAGGTGCATGGATTATTTTTTTCTTTTGTTTTTCCTTACTCTATTACTGTAAAAAAAAATCGTAAATGCAAATACAACTTTCTTTACCGTTTTCCCCCCGAGACGCTTTGTTTGGGGGTACTTCTTGCTACCTCCAGACGATTATACACAACCCTGGAAAAAAAAAAACTCTCGTACTGAAGAATTATGTGAAGGCTACAGGTAACCCATAAGATTTTGAAAAGTCCCTCATAAGCTGAATAAAATCGTCTGAAGTTAGAATAAGTGAAAGGACGCCACCATAGAGGCTGGGTTTATTGACCTTGTCGCCAGAGGGCAAAAGGTAGGCCTATGGGAGAGGATGTGTGGAAACAGCCTAACGGTACACACAAAATACAATAAAATATATAAACAGATGAATGAAATACCGACTGATATAAATAAATGAAAAGCAACATTGTGTTCACCTATACGGCAGCCATGTGTGTGTGTTGTTGCGGCAGGGCACGCTTAGCAATGCAACCCTGGAATAGCACGCACTTCACCCACAAACAAAATTACTAGAACGTGATCTGGATGTATACAGAAACCTTGAGTCGTATTCTAATTGGCACAGGAAGTTTTAACATATTTTCTCTGAGGATTTATCTTGCACAATATAATAAACATTCTCTCGTCTGAATTTTACATCCACACACATCATTAACATGCAAGATAATGCTGAAATGTAATATGCAGAATAAATCGGTAAGGGAGGTGTGTTAGGAAACTCCCAGAGCCACTGACAACGCAACCCTAAGCCGCATACAGACTACAGTGCCAGTAACCTATTACAACGGCCGACTTGCACAAGCCTTCATCTTAAGTAAGCAGTTCTTGTAAATACTTTCCTGCCGTGTAACGCTTAACCCCATATTACGATTATCTAATGTACAGTGGGATTGTTTTCATCTGAAGGAACTGGCCCATTCTCACAGCTAAATACTACAGTGACAGAGCTGTGGTAATGTGAAATCATGCGTCTTTGTTAGAGAGTAGGGATGAGTCTCTTTTATATATTACTATGATGTTTTTTAAACTCCAATTTGGCTCAGATATTCGTTCTTTTGCAGCTTTTTTCACGTACCGTAGGTTAGTGGCAGAAAAAGCCATCCTTCCCACAGCACTTCTTCTTGAGTAGCAACATATTTCAGTGTTAATCTATTGTTACAACTCGTTCTTCAAGGTGGAGAGTTCGCAATTTTAGGCCAGGTTAGAGTAAAAAGAGTATGACCAAATTTACCTTCCAGTCTGACCATACTTAGCAGTCAATTAAGCTGAAAGAGGTATGGGATCTCTGTCAGGCCGGTACAAACACACTATGGTTAAATTTGCTACCTGTTGATAACCTTATTCACCTTAGGAAATTTTTCAAACCGGAATAATCTGATATACCGATAGCCTTCAATAACTCCGTTAGTACGGGTAATTTCCAAGGTTGATTATCGTCTGGATGCAACAAGAATGACCCCTAATTAAATCGTCATCATATAAAGGAGGTTATTCCCCTTCTTTAAGCGATGACCTACTTTTTTATTTAATCTTACTTCCTTCAGACGATTTTTTTCTAAAGACTAGGGGGGATTAGAGGTAAATTTTCAAACTGGAGGGTTTCGATATAGCCTTCTCTAGCTCCTTCACCACACGATATCACTCCCAAAGCTGACTGAAATCGTCGCTCGGTAGCAAGAAAGTAAATAATCGTAGTGAAAGAATTAAACGCTAGTCCACGGGTCCCCAACGACAAATGATCCGTGACACCACTTCCCCTTCCTGGACAAGTGAGCCAGCCAAACTCGTGTGTGTGTGTGTGTGTGTGTGTGTGTGTGTGTGTGTGTGTGTGTGTGTGTGTGTGTGTGTGTGTGTGTGTGTGTGTGTGTGTGTGTGTGTGTGTGTGTGTGTGTGTGTGTGTTTGGGGGGGTAGCTTTAGAAGTGCAGGGAGAGAAGTGCATGCGGAAAAGTGCTCTGCTCAAATTGCCCTGCTTGAGAGAATATCTGTTAAGCACATCGTGAACATCCTCGAAGAAAGCTCAACAAACAGCTAACATGTAATTCTGTACGGGTTGGGTAATAAAAGGGAGTACTGTATACATTATTACTACATCTGCTTAGCTCTAATATTCGTGGTAAACCAAGTCAAATGAGTCACAGGCATAGCCTACGCAGTACACATTCTAGCCTCTAACACCGGTCATCATCATCATCATCATCATCATCATCATCACCATCACCACCGCCTTCATCATCATCATCATCATCATCATCTTCTGGACTACATACTACCTTGGCCCAGAATTGCCATCTTTCCATCTTGAATACTGAGTTGTGACAACACGACTATTATCTTAGAATATGATACTAGTCATAAAGTGCTGTGGGAAGGATGAAGAGTCACAGTACTGCCTTTTTCAACCACTGAACCACATGAAATAAGCCACAAAAGAACGAAAATCTACGCCAAGTTATGGTAAAAGGAGTATAGCTTGTATTTCTTACTGTTATAACTCAGATCGAAAAAAAAAAAAGACATCGCACCCAGTGAATATGTACAGGAGAAAAAAAAAAATGAGAAATGGAAATGCGTAGCTTATGGTAAATGAAACAAAATGAAGTAGCCTATGGTAATCTATACAGGAAAAAGTATACAAAAATAGCTACAGTGTCGACGCGATAAAGACGTAACCTAACATGCGACCAGATGCAGGTGGTGTGATGTAAAAATATCAAGAGGAATGTTCAGTGGATGTAAACAAAACAATACCAGGGCACGTGGTAAAGGTGTAAACAACGAGGCTGGAAGCACGTGGTGTGAAATATATATACCTAGAAGAATGTTCACTAGATGTAGGAGTAGTAGTAGTGGTGGTCGTGGTGAAGGAGGAGGAATAAGTAGTAGTAGTAGTAGTAGTAGTAGTGATGGCAGCTGTAGTTGCACGAGTAGTAGTACGGTAGTTTTGCAAAATCTCACTAGGATAAGATACAGAAATGGGTCAGCGGAAAAAAACTGAACGACCGCAACAGTACAGCACGTGACAGAATGTAAACAAATCGTCCTCATGGCACGTGCTAGATATATACAGAGGAGATAAGCTGCTTTCTAAAATAGAACTGGGGTGAAAGTGGGGACGTCTAAGTGAGAGAAAGTAGATTACCGTAACCTGGGCGTAGGTTAAAGTATGTTGCTACGGTAAATATATACCGGAAAATGGAACATAAGAACATTAGAAGAGACGACAAATGCAGTAGGCTGGTTGGCCCTTGCGAGGCGGTTCCTAGAAGAGTAACTGAACTACTAGAATGAGACAAGGATAGCAAAGCAGGATATACTACAGACAGAGACAAACAGACATACAGATAAATAAACTGAGGGAGAAATACCAACATATATACATAGATGGATAGATTGACAGACAGATGGACAGACTGAAAATGAACTATGCTGAGGAATGCAGTTTAATCCAATCAATCCGATGACGTCTCTTCATCGTTTTTTCTATTCTCAGACAGTTTTATAGCTACACTTTCGGAGAGAGTTCCCAGTTAGTGGGGTACGACAGAACCTGCATAACCCCTTTTACTAGTAGTGTACTCTCTAAGATGGTGATCATTTAATATAGTAAGAAATATATTAAAGAGTAAGTTATATGAGTGAAGGGGTTATAAAGAGAACTGGATTTTAGTTTGGGTATAAAAGTAGAAAAAGAAAATCGAAACATGCCGTAGTACTTAAAAAAATAAAGTAAAGAACATCAGAAGAGGAGAGAAGAAAATGAAAAAAGAAGGGGAATGGAGATATAGGAAGAAGAAAACAATTGGAAAAAAAAAAAGTAAGACGAAAGAAAATAAAAATGCTTGGTTTATCGCTCATGGCAAGCAGGAAGAATTATGGGAAAAGTTGAAGGCTGGATGTGAAGGCTAGAAAAGAGAGAGAGAGAGAGAGAGAGAGAGAGAGAGAGAGAGAGAGAGAGAGAGAGAGTACTGCATCCACTTATCTGAACCACTCTCTGGTATATCGTGAAGGTGAGAGGCAGAACAAATGGCAGATAACACGGTGCACTAACCCTGATAAAAACGATAACACCACCACCTTTCCTATCACCACATTCTTCCGCTGACTACCATACACCCTGGGTTCGTATTACCTAACACATCTTCCTTGCCGATTTATTTCTGGATACAGCTGTCGAATACCGTATAATTTTGTACGCTGTTTAGGCAAAGTATAGTGGTATTAGAATTAAGTGACAGAAGGTCCAATAAACAAAATAAATCGCTTGGGAAAAGGTGTTAGAGAGCTTCCTCAACCGACGAATACGGACCCTAAACTTTACATATCGACCCCTATAATCGCTGAGGAAATAGATTCTTAAAAACTTATAATACCGGAGATGGAGATACAGTATGTTTACGAGCACAATAAGCATTGGAGAAATTTCAGCTAAAGAGGTTAAATATACAATACCTGTCATTACTCCTTCACAACACACTGAATAAAGACGTCGGGAAGAAGCCAAATAAGAAAAGATTAAGTTACGTCACCGGACTGAAGGGGTTAACTCATTAATAGATGGATTTCCTTCAGATAAGTAGACTCGTCCGGGGTTAGTTGGAATACAATAGAGAAGTCCTACACTCGTTTATTTATTTATTTTGTTATTTATTTTTTACTTTTTTGCAGTGCTGGCTTTCAAGAGGAAAATAAAATCGTCTGACATTAGCCGGAACAAAATGAAAACCTCCTAATTCCACGTCAACCTGTTTTCATCTGAGGGAACTGGATCACCATCACACGAATACTAAGTCGTGTTTGCATAAAAATTCATTGAGTCTTAGTTATGCAGTACAAATGAGTCTCCTTAGTTAATACTCAAATCAACCCTCCAATCTGACTACACCTGGCCATCAACCGAGCGAAAAGGAGTTAGAGATTTATGTGAGGTGGAAATACACTAACTATAGATGCTTAAACTCTACTTCATAAATAAACCTAATCCCTCCAACACTAACTGATCTTTTATCCTAGCACTTAATTAAGGTTATCAGATTATAAGTGTGTTTGTGAGCAACAGTAAAGGAGTAGTTTTTTACGCCGCTCTTGCATATTGTCTTTCTAAGTGCAACAGGCCCATAGCTCTCTCTCTCTCTCTCTCTCTCTCTCTCTCTCCACGCGTCTATTTACGATCGTACTACGCAGACAGACTTGGTTGAGACCCAGCGTACGCGCGTATTTTTATCAGTGCCAAGTATGTTAGTGGCAGAGCACAGTGAGACACAAAAGTTTGCCTGCTAATCCACTGCGTCTACGTCACACTTAGGGCCTGTCCGTCGCTCTCCTCCCTGACGCATCATAATAAAGAAGTCATCTGTAGGCAGAGAACTATATCAAGCCTCTCTCTCTTCATACAATTATATACTAGCATCGGAAAATGAGAAACAGAAGTGAAATATCAGGCAGCGAAACATGCCAAGCCTCTCTCAACTCCGCATTACTTGTTAGCATACGAAAACGTGAAGTACAAGAGGTGAAATATTAAGCAAATATCTATGGCAGAAAACTAAATCAAGCCTCTCTCAGCTTAGAAATATTAGCTAGATGAGGAAAAAGAAAGTACAGGTGAAATATTAGGTAAACAACTACGAACGGAGAAGCATACCAAGCCTCAATCAGCTTAGAAATATTAACTAGTGGAGGAAAAGGAAAGTATAGGAGGCGAAATATTAGCCAAACATCTATGGCAGAGAAGCATATCAGGCCTCTCTCAGCTTAGAAATATTAGATAGTAGAGGAAAAGGAAAGTATAAGAGGTGAAATATTAGGTAAACATCTACGGCAGAGAAGCTTATCATGCCTCTCTCAGCTTTGAATTATTAGCTAGTAGAGGAAAATGAAAAAAATAAGAGATGGAATATTAGGCAAACATCTACTGTATGGCAGAGAAGCATATCAAGCCTCTCTCAGCTTAGAAGTGTTAGCTGATAGAGGAAATGGAAAGTATAGATGAAATATAAGGCCAACATATATGGAGAGAGAAACATACCCTGCCTCACTCAGCATAAGATTATAATTATTACGGTAGTTAGCAGACAACATTGAGAAGCAGAAGTATATTAAGCAAACTTTTCTTCCCGAGCTCAGCCTAGCCTTAATGTGCAACAGGCATCTCTCTCTCTCTCTCTCTCTCTCTCTCTCAAACTGAAAAGTAAACCAGAAAACGACAATTTGTTTACTAGATCATTCTCTCTCTCTCTCTCTCTCTCTCTCTCTCTCTCTCTCTCAAACTTAAAAGTAAACCAGAAAACGACAATATGTTTACTAGATCATTCTCTCTCTCTCTCTCTCTCTCTCTCTCTCTCTCTCTCTCTCTCTCTCTCTCTCTCAGTGAGTCAGCAACATCAACTTTATACTGAAAAAAAAAAGAGCACTTCTGATGCACAGGTTATAACTCACGTGACCCAGAACAGCTTTCAACACAGGCTCTCTCTCTCTCTCTCTCTCTCTTACAAACCTACAATGACTAAAGATAAGAGTTCTGATATCACTATTATGAGCTATCGTAGATCTACCCTGAGACCCCACCCCCGCCTCTCTCTCTCACACAACCACTGATGTACGATTAGCCTAGGCCAATTCTACCCGTAATGGACTTATGGAAGCCCTATCTACCTTTCAACATAACAACCTACAGGACAACAGCCTATCTCAGTCTCAATTAGCTTGCAATGACTCAGCTAAGCAGGCTATCACTTTCACTATAAGGTAGCTACTTCAATTTACCTGGTAGATTCTATTACTTGGCCAGTCTTGTCTGTTCCCTCTCTGTTTATGCTCGAAGGTTGTTTATAAAGAGTGCACCATCTTCCTTCTTTCACTCAGCTGCTACTGATGATGTTTACTGGTTATTGTGTTCACCTGACTTAGGTAGGCTATATAACAAACATCTCTCCATCTTGAATGCTGAGTTACTGCAAAAGACTAGTACCGGAATAGACAATGGTGCTCCATATGCTGAGCTATCGCATGAGATTAGCACTGGAATGAGGTGCTGAAGAAATGCTATGGAAGAGACGTAGAGCCATATTACTGTCTATGAGGCAATGACCTACGGGAATTACCTATGCTAAAAAATACACAAGAACATCCGTCATCTGAAGGTAAATGAACTGTAAATAAAGATGTGGGGTAGCTTACACAGTCGACTTGTTTGCATCTAAATAAAATGAATCCCTAACATGGAAAGTTTCACTGGGAAGTATGGCGCTCACTACGGATTCCGTGGCAGCGATAACTGTCATAATCATATTCATGTTATCGGTTCGTGAGCTCGCCAGCATGATAGGGTAAGCTCTAATGGGGAAGTATGGAGCTCAATAAAGGCTCTATAGTATGGGAAGGTAATCTAATAAATGCTCATGTCAACAGTTCGTGGATTCGTTTACATCATCGCCAAAGCTGACTACGACAGCGACGCGAATACAAGGGAAGTGAAGGTAGGATCAATTAGCATCATGGCAAAAAAGGCAGCCAACAAGGAAGCGGAAACGAAGGAATGAAGGTCTAGTTCCTTGGCATCCAAATACACACACACACACACACACACACACACACACACACACACACACACACACACACACACACACACGCACACAAAGCAATAAAGGATGCACGAGTAGAATTAAATGAGTCAAGATTCAGTTGTTTAGCATCTTAACAAAAAGTAGTTTAGGCTATTGACACTTTGGACGAGAATCTTTGGTTGGCAGAGTTTGGGCCTAATCAGAAAGGGTGGTAGACTATACTCAGTTTTTTTTTTTAATCGAGGCGAAGATGCACTTGACAGATTAGTGATTACTGGCTGAATGCAACATTACTTCATCATCTAGCATTATTAACTGACAACAATTATCTGAGGGGGAAATTTGAGTTAGTACATATTTTTTGGACATGCTGCATTCAGTCAGTCATCAACAACCTGTCGAGTACATCTTCGCCTCAATTAAAAAAAAAAAAAAAACGGAGTATAGTTCATGCAATATCCTGCACTTTATGACGTGTTGCCCATTTTAGTCTACCTACCTCCAGACGATTTTATTTCAATTAAGGGAGATTTCTTGCACTAAAGGGGATTTATGAAGGATATATTAAAGTCCTCCTGTCCGAAAATCCTTCCTTAAAGTAAGCCAAATCGTCTAACGGCAGCTTGAATAAACTAAAAAAAAAAGGGTGGGGGAGGGGGGATTAGTTGTTGTGAGTGTCACGTCTAGGGTAACGGTACATAAGCTATGGCATCTGACAGACCAACTGGCAAGCTGGGTGCACTCTCTCTCTCTCTCTGTCTGTCTCTCTCTCTCTCTCTCTCTCTCTCTCTCAATGATACTCTCTTAAAAATATAACCTCGAAATATGCCTTTTATAAAATCTTTAAAACCTCTCTCTCTCTCTCTCTCTCAATGATCATCTCTTAAAAATATAACCTCAAAATATGCCTTTTATAAAATCTTTAAAATCTCTCTCTCTCTCTCTCTCTCTCTCTCTCTCTCTCTCTCTCTCTCTCTCTAAGTGGTAATTCCTGTCTCTAAACCGAAGGAAGGTCAACCAGTCCTGTGGCGGGTAAGAGGGAAAGCTTGTTAATGGCCTTGAAATTTCCTTTGTCTTCTCTCTCTCTCTCTCTCTCTCTCTCTCTAACTAACTAACTATCGATGATATTAAGGTGAAAGGCGGATGGAGGAAACAAAAACAAAATCATAAAAACCAGCAGTAAAGGTATATGCAACAGTATATAAAAAATAATGAGGTTTAGCATGAAATTAAAGGGGCTGAGTGAAAGGCCTATCATAATTAGCAGGTTCAAAAGGTTAACCCCTTGGACATAGCCATCCTTTTATATTACTCTTGCTCTCTCCACTGGATCTTATTTACTTTAGTGAAAACCCTCAGGAGTGAAAAATGAAAGCAGTGAAGTACCGCTGCCTAGTGAAAGCTGGACGGGTATCTAGGTCCCCGTAGTTCAGAAGTCTCTCCTACAATGAATGAAATCGTCTGGAGATAGCACCAATGAAATACCGGTAATAAAGAATCTACATCATCGCACTTACAGAGAACAGCGACGTCTTCTTGTTTTCTTGGTGCCTTCAGACTATTTCACTCAGCTAAGGAGAAGCTCGTTGAACTGGAGGGGTTAAGTTACAACCTCCATTAACCCGTTCACACCCAGATGCTATCCTAATCTGAATAAAATTGTCTGGTAGCAATATGAATGAAGTATATTAAGACGTCATGTAGAAGGTGTTAAGCGTACTCTCCATCACTTGACAGACACATACAATCCCAGAGTTCATTTAGGGTGGCCGCAAACAAAAGTAAAAATAAATAAATTAATAAATGCCGGGAAACAAAAACTAGCCACCACTCTCTCCCGCCATTAAATCTGCTGACTGCAATCGAGTTGGGCACTTCTCCAGGAGGGTCAAGGTCGGCTTAGGCAGGTTAGGCTGGGTAAGGTTAGGTCAGGCAGGGCTATGTTGGGCTGTCCTGCGCCGTGTTGCTATGCTGGGCTATGTTGGGTTGTTTTGTGCTGTGCTGGAAAACTGAGCTGGACTGGGTTGGGATGGGTATGGGTGAGTTGGTTTGGGTTGGGATGGGTTTGGGTACGTTGGTCTGGGCTGGGCTGGGTTTCGGTGCGTTGATCTGGGTTGGGATGAGCTGGACTGGATTGGAATGGGATGGGAAAGGATGAAATAAAATGCAATGGAATTGAATGGAATATGATGGGATGGGTTGGGCTGGATAAAGTAAGGCAGGAGATGGTATGGGATGGTGAAACATATGGTAGGGTAGGGTAGGGTAGGGTAGGGTAGGGTAGGGTAGGGTAAGGCAGCGTAGGGTAGGGTAGGGTAGGGCAGCGTAGGGTAG
>NC_137022.1:23441797-23521797 GCF_032717465.1 Coenobita brevimanus | reverse complement strand
AATTAACCTGCATCCCATATTACGGAGAAGTCAGACATCCATTATCATCATCATCAAATGCCTCAGAAATTATATTAAAAAAAGGGGGTGGGGAGGCTTCTCCGTGCCTTCGTGTTGTTTTGATAATACGACCATAATAGGAGCTTGTAGTAGTAATAGCAGTAGTAGTAGTAGTGGTGGTGGAGGAAGAAGATGAAGAAGAAGAAGTAGTAGTAGTAGTAACCCCAGGATCATCTGAACGTGAACCCAGTGGACTGCAGGCTGAAGATACCATCCTCCTACGGTCCACCAGCCGTAGGAAAAGTGATGAGCGACATTTGTATAATCGGACAGAGGAGCCGCTAAATTATATCAGTGCCATCACGTGAAGGCGTCCCTCTCCAGCACCATAATCTAGAACTAACAAAGATTGGCTATATACTCACACTCCGGTCTCCCTTCAGGTACCCAGGTAAAGCAGTCATCTGTTAGGGTCACCTTGCATCGCCTCTTCTTGATCTCGAAAGTCCCCTGGAGGTGCATGGTTCCTTCAGGGCGCCCAGTGGAGGAACCCCCTTGACGCAGCTCCGTTCCCTAAGGCCTCACATGGAAAACTCGTAGCTACAACCTCAACAAAATCCACTCATTTTGGGCGTACATCCGCTCAAAAGCATCTCCGCCTCATGACGTCATTCGGTAAACTGCTTGCACCACCAGTAACGATGCACTTACGACTTATCTAGCACTCACTGTATTCCACTACAGGCGATTCTCTCTCACATTTCATTGATAAACAACTTTAAATGTACACGCAGGCTGGGTTGACATTCACTACCGGGGCGGTTACACACACCCCTCCAAAGTTCGCTCCCTACTGTTGCTGTCTGCTGCCGCCTAGAGTTACCAAGTCCAGATTCATAGTACCGCTAAATTTGCTTTACAAAACCTGTAATGTCACTAAGCACAAAAATATACAGAATATACCTGGATAAATTGTTAAAATCTCAAAACACCACTGATGTTATACAAAAAATGTCTATAGTATCTCAACATTTCTAATTGCTAAAAAGTTAATAACTGCTGCTTAATGGCTGTGAATATCTAGCGGAAACGACGCCACCTTGGCAACTCTACGTTGCCAGACGCCCGTAGGACAGGAGAGGGAGTTGCCAGCAGTTTCCTGTTATTAGTGATGAATGCACTGTGACAATGAATTGTCATGTCATATTCACTTCGGAAGTCTTGCACTTCTTGAAACTATCTATCTATTAATTGACATACAGTACTGCAATTTGTAAACCCTCGGGACAATGCTGCTACTTAGCGATTCCCGTTACACTGAATTATCTCTATAACATACTGTTGTTCCTGGCGAAGTATTTATAAAGGATCCTAAGTAAATAAGAGGCTAAACAAAGACGCGTCATTGCAATAAAGTCAGAATTGACTTTGGGCTGCTGTCTGTTATCGAGAGCAAAGGAGCTCAAAGTGATATTTAATACATTATACTGTAGGTTAGGCATAGGCTACAAATGTAATGGTTTATCCCCCAACACCCAGAATACGTCATTTTCTTTATCTTATTGCAGCTAAGAAATTATTTAAGAGAGAACCTAAGTATTTAAGCCGCAAATGAAAGCTGTTTAATCACTGCAGTTCGAATATTCGCATGAACTGAATAAAACAGGAAAAATAAACAGAGCCTTCGTACTATAGTTCATTCACTTTATCTTGGCCCAGATTTTCGTCCTTTTGCAGCCTATTTCATGTAGCTCAGTGGCAGAAAAAGTCAGTACAATGGCCCTGCATCATCACCACAGCATTTTTTTTTTTTTTTTTTTTTTTGTGACCCACACCTTATTCTGGTGTTAATATTTTGTCGCAGCTCAGGATTCAAGGTGAAGAGATAGCAGTCTTAGGCTGAGTTTTAAAATGAACAGAATATAGTAGTAGTGGTAATACAAAGCCAGGCTCATCTGAACGTGAACTTAGTGGACTGTAGACTGAAGATGTCCTCCTTCTGCAGTCTACCACCCTCTTTTCAGGGGATGCGAAAATATCTTAGGGACGTTTATATAACCCAATAGTTCAGTCCATTTGTTATATCCGTGCCACCACATGAAGGCATCCCTCCCCAGCACAAGGTTATACTTCAGTTCAAGCCTAAAACTAATAATATATTACGTTGAATTGTTAGGAGATAATATAAGGCCATGACACTGATTATTTCCGTCAATAAGGTATACGAAATAAGCTGCAAAATAGGTAGAAAATCTGTGCCAAGTTGATGAAAGACCTACAGGGGCGACTTCAGTGCTGCTTATACGTTGCGGCTAAATGCACGGTATCAGATTTTACAATTCAGTATAATTATTCTTTTATTTTCTTCTTCATATCTCCATTTTATTCAGCTTGGGAACGACTTTTCAAACTGGAGAGGTTAGACAGGCTTCATATTCCCCTTCGCTAAAAGAGGCCTCCCCAAAGCTGAATAAAATCGTCAGACACGAATATATTATAGTAAAGTAGGTCACTGGTTTAAAGAGTTAAACTAAACAAGCAGTTTATTTATTTAGTTATTTGTTTATTCTATACATGGTGAGCCCAGCATCGCCCGACTTAAGGTTAAAAGCATCTTCACTACAGACATCATCTCTATTTTCGGGCTCATTTTCTTATAAGGTGAACACTTGGGGAAATGCAGACACTGGTATGTTATATAGCGTTCTGGTTTCCTTTCTGCCTTTCCTGGGGTGAGGATTTTCCAGCCGATTGCACAGGTTCCATGAATTCATACAATTTTCTTGGCGTCAGTTACGAATATAAGACTGGCCAGGCCTTTTTTTTTTTGTTTGTTTGTTTGTTTGCATACTTTAAATATCTAATGAAGCCTAAACACCGACCGGGTATCTTTTTATTTATTTATATATTTATTTATTTATTGTAATTTTATATTTTACTCTTGTTTTTGACAAAATTGGGCTCAAAATCTCCGTTAATGTCCTCCTCGTACAGTCTAAAGAAAAAAAATATATAAATCCCGAGCATTAAACAGACAGAAAAAGTGGACGAAAACATGAGGGTTAAATTAACCGGGGTACTCACTCAACCACCAATATATAATACGGTGCTACACACTCACATGATCAGTTGAGCGCTTACAGTCTTCGAATGAGGTGGTTTGAAGACAGTCTTGGTACTGTAAACCATTGATCATGAATCCGGTACGTAAGTTTTTTGGAAGAATTTGTAAGTGTCGTAAGCAGGTCGCGAAGGAATTCCACACAGATGTTTTGTCCAGAGAGGAGATAGAGAAGAATGTCAAAGTGCTGTCTTTCCTGGACGAAGGTGGAAGAGCCCATGTTTACAGAGTAAAGTATAAAGGTAAAATTGCTTGCATGAAAAGGGGTAAAGACTGCTCGATGAAAGAGTTTGAGCATGAAGCAAAAATACTACAGGAAATAAATGGGGCTGGTGGGGCTCCGACCCTCCTAGCCACTGCTCAAGATTACCCGTTACTTGTGTTATCCTTATGTCCGGGCGTTAGTCTTAGCGATATGTGTGAGAAAATAATGACGAAAGATAATATGTTCAATATATCCTGGAAGAAAATGCTGAAAATATTTATAGCCGTAGCTAAAACTATTGATGACTTTCAGAAGAAAAATATTGTCCATAATGATATCAAGCCGGATAATATTATGATCCATAAAAAAGGCCGCAAAATTCGTGTTCATTTAATAGATTTTGGACTGTCTCATGCACCCGGTGAGTGCCTCGATTTTGTTAACAAAGATCCCCTAAAATTTCCATGGTATGACCCAGAATCGTATCTTAGAGGAGAACCATGCAGCTTCAAAGGCGATGTTTATTCTCTTGGTTTCCTTATGCAATACTTCTCCACATTTCTTCCCGAGGCCCCCGAAGGTTACCATAACCTGGTTAACAATATGGTGCAAAACGAATCCTCAAAACGACCTACCATCTCCGAGGTAGTTTTGGCTTTGCAAGAAATTAAGGCCAAACATAAGTCGAGGATGTGTTGCTGCTTGTTTAAAAGGTCTCGTGGAAAAGATGGCCAGAAAGTCGCACAGTGAAAAGAACGAAATTAGTGTAAAGTGTACTAAATAGCAAATCATGTCGGTGTAAAACAGGGAAAACTGAAAGTGTGGCGGAATACATTGGAAACTGCTCAATCTGTGCATATGAATATAATGGCTCTTGTCCAGTAAATGTTTACTGGCTCGGGCGAGATTTTTGCATTATATACCGTAACCCATACAAGAGGACCCACTGCACGTAGGCGGATGCGGGCAGGTATTTTGCTTTACTGTAACCAATACAAGCGGCCCCACTGGACGCGGAAGGGTATCAACGAGAACATCTATGGGCTGAGAACTCTCGCCTGCGACAATAAACATTTGGTGCAGACGCGGCCTTCGAGATCCATGCCAGTCCTGCCTCAAATATACTCACACTTCTTAGCCAACGTAGCGATTTTGCCCAGTTACTATGACACAATAACAGATTCTCAGCCGTGCAAACCATAACACTCTCGTGATCGAGACTCCTCTATTATACTGGAGTAACAGCCTGCATTTTTTTTTTTTTCAGTAAACATAGGAGCATGCGTATCGGCAGTGATACCATTAACCCTCAGAAAGACGCAACTTTAGTATTCTTTTCCTTCTACCGTCAGAGGATTATCTGATGGTGAATCACAGGAATCGCGGAATAAAAAAAATTATGCCTACCTGCTAAGGTATAATGCATAAAAATACTGTAGTTACCGTAAAAGTGTACCGTTTTCTTTAGTTGAACGTTATAGAAAACGCAATATACTTAGAACTAACTATTCTATTTCATCAACTTACTAACCTCTTAGCTCAGATTATTATTCTTTAATCTTTCATCCCATTCACCTGCCTACAAACATTTTAATGTAGTTTAGGAGAGTTTTCAGTCCTCTTCAATCCCTACATTCCTAGAGATCCTAAGTTGAATGGTATCGCTTCTTGGTAGACTGATTAAAAAGCAAAAATCTGTCCGAATGAAGAAGTGGCGTAGCAGTAGGGGTGCCAGGGTGGCACTGACCATCGCTGAGATATGCTCGCCAACCCAGATTTTCGAGATAAATACTACCGGACCTTCTTCAAGATTTCAACTCCCTCGTGGCAGCCACCTTGTCGTGGTGGGGGAGCTTTCGTGCCCCACTGGTCTTTGTAGGGTCTCCCATGCCGGGCACCTCGCTAGTGAGGGCACAACCAAGAGCTGCCTCCCTCCTGGGGAAGGGAAGAGAGAATACTTCCCCAACATCCTTGTCTGTCATAAGAGGCGACTAAATTGGGCCTTTTTGTCTCGCATCTTTCTCTTCTTACAGTTCCCTTCTTCTTTTCTATGCTACCTATTTTGATATTTCCTTGTCTCTTCCGGCCCTTATTTTCCCTCTACTTCTATCAGGTCAGACATTTGGTTTCGTGACATGAATAGTTTAAGAACTTCCCACTGACAATGACCCTTTCCCCCTTACACTTCTTTCACGCCAGGACCACTTCAACGCCAACCTTAGCGCCATATAGCCATACTATAGTCTGGTACTAGTTCTTCAGTATTCCTTCCTTCCTTTAAGATTTCTGTTTGGGCTACCCCATAAATAGGCCTGGTCACCCTTTGGCCACCCCACGAAAAAAAAAGTCCCTACGTAATAAGAAGTAATAGAGAGTTATAACTTTGAATCATGTGCTGAAAAACATTAGCATAAGGAGTATCTTAAGATGGTCTGGCGATATAGAGAGAACTGAGAATGAGATATTAACTAGGAGAGTGTATATGAGTGGCGTGGAGGGCGTAAGGGAGGCCGAGGATGAGCTGGAAAGATGGAGTAGAGAGATTTGTGAGTGAGGAATGTGTCAGCTGGAGAAAGGGCGTTCTGATGACGAGGGGCAGAAGGGAGAGAGAGAAAGAGAGAGAGAGAGAGAGAGAGAGAGAGAGAGAGAGAGAGAGAGAGAGAGAGAGAGAATCATCGAACGAGTAGACACAACCCCTTCACTACGATAATGTATTTTATGTATCATTCTTGCTGCAGTGGAGTAGACTGTAGCACTAGTCGAGCAGGGCAGTACTCCCGAGGTGGATGGAAAGCTGATGACAGGGAGTGCTGGAGCTCCCGTTTCATCAGCCCTCAGGACTAGTTCCTGACCATCCCCCTTTGCTGAACTTTTTCAGTGTCTCAGTTACACAGAGAGTAGGCCAGCATGCTCTCCAGTACAATTTCTCTAACTATCTTCACCAAACTACATGCACAGTACACACTACACTTCCTATTCTAAATTAACAAAAATGGCGTCAATTCACCCAGCCTCGGAGTCCCCAGGGGGGGGGACCATAAATGCCCCCGCCATCTGCCCCTCTCCCGGTGACGACTCGAGGTGCCTGGAACCACTGTCTGACTCTTCTTCTTCATTTCTGCAACATTCACGGCCTTTCATCTAACTTTCACTCTGTTGAGCACCACCTCTCCTCCTCTAAACCTCACCTTCTTTTTCTAACGGAGACTCAGCTGTCTGAGGCAACTGACAGCAAACCTTTTTCTGTATCCTCCTACTTTCTCTATACTCATTTCAAAGCCAAAGGTGGCTGTTGTGTATACATACGCAACGACTTATCTTGCTCTCGTGTTCCTGAACTTGATTCTTCTGAATTCTCCACACTCTGGCTTCGGCTTTCCTGTCATTCTCTGACTAAATATATCTGTGCTGTTTACTTATCCCCTAATTCTACCGACTATCAAAAATTCTTTGACTATCTTACTTCTACGATGGAACACATTCTGTCCATTTCTCCTTTCTCTGAAATCTCCATTCTTGGAGATTTCAATGTTCACCACCACCTTTGGCTCTCCTCTCCTTTCACGGATCCACCTGGTGAACAAGCCTACATCTTTTCTATCCTTAAAGACCTAGAGCAGCTTGTACAGCACCCTACCCGTATCCCTGACCGCCTTGGAGAGCTCCAACATACTTGACCTCTTCCTCACAACTAATCCTTCTGCTTACTCTGTTAATCTTTTCTCTCCATTGGGCTCCTCCGATCACAACCTTATCACCTTAACCTGTCCTATCACTCCGTTACGTCCTTTGGAACCTCCAGGGAAGCGTCTTCTGTGGCATTATGGAGCAGCGGACTGGGAGGCCCTCAGGCAGTACTTCTATGATTTTTCCAGGAATGTTTCTTTCTTCCATGGCCGTGAGCCATCTGAGGTGTGCCTTGCATGCATTACAGAGGTTATTATCTCATGCATTGAAGCATACATTCCTTTCTCATATCCTTTGACTAACGCAAGAAAGCCTTGGTTTAATCACGCTTGTTCTAATGCTGTCCGCAACAAGGAGAAGGCCTACAAAAGGTACCGGAGCCAACCCACCCCTGAATCACATTGTCTTTACGTTTCTGCCCGGAATCGTGCTAAGTCTGTTCTTCGCTCTACTAAAAATAATTTCATCCATACTAAATGCTCTCAACTCTCCAACTCGAATTCTTCCCGCTCCTTCTGGCACCTTGCCAAAAATCTTTCTAACAACTTTACCTCATCATCCTTCCCTCCTCTTTTCTACTCTGATGGTTCTGTAGCTATTTCTTCTACTGATAAAGCAGATCTCTTTGCACAGACTTTCTCCTCCAATTCCACCTTAGACGATTCCGGTGCTGTTCCTCCAACACTTCCCCCCTCTGACTTCCTCATGGCTGATATTAAAATTTCTTCAGTTGATGTATTTTCTGCCATCACTGGCCTCAGTACTAACAAGGCATATGGGCCTGATGGGGTCCCTCCTGTTGTTCTCAAGAACTGTGCTTCTGTGCTCACACCCTGCCTAGGTAAACTCTTTCGCCTTTGTCTGTCAACTTGTACCTTTCCTTCTTGCTGGAAGTTTGCTCTCATTCAGCCAGTCTCTAAGAAGGGTGACCACTCCCAACCCTCCAACTATCGTCCAATTGCTTTAACGTCCTGTATTTCAAAAGTTTTCAAGTCTATTCTTAATAGAAAAATTTTAAGGCATCTTTCCTATCACAACCTTCTTTCCGATCGTCAGTATGGGTTCCGTCAGAGACGCTCCACTGGCGATCTTCTCACCTACCTTTCAGACTCCTGGTCATCCTCCTTTCGGGACTTTGGCGAAAGCTTTGCCATTGCACTTGACATCTCAAAGGCTTTCGATCGAGTCTGGCATAAATCTTTAATTTCCAAACTGCCCTCCTACGGTTTCTATCCTTCTATCTGTGCCTTCATTGCCAGTTTCCTTTCTGGTCGTTCTATAGCCGCTGTTGTAGACGGCCATCGTTCTTCTCCTAGATCTATCAACAGTGGTGTTCCTCAGGGCTCTGTCCTATCACCAACTCTCTTCCTTTTATTCATCAATGATCTTCTAAGCTGTACATCTAACCCTATCCACTCATACGCTGATGACTCCACCCTTCACCTTTCCATTCGGTTCCCGCAACGCCCATCTCAACAGTTACTTCAACAAACAAGGGATGAGGCTATGGCACACCTAATGTCTGACTTGGCTCGTATCTCTGACTGGGGTAAAAATAATATGGTTGTCTTTAATGCATCTAAGACTCAGTTCTTACACCTATCAACCCGACAAAATCTTCCACAGGTATACCCACTAATGTTTAATAATATTCAGCTTAATCCTGCATCATCCTTGAACATGCTTGGGGTTTCATTTACTCGGGACTTATCTTGGAAAAATCATATTACATCTCTTGTAAAATCTGCTTCCAAGAGATTGGGTGTGCTAAGCCGACTCCGCTCTTTCTTTACCCCTGCGCAATTGTTGACTCTATACAGGGGTTTTATCCGCCCCTGTGTGGAGTACAACTCTCATGTGTGGGGAGGCTCCCCACATACAGCTCTTCTCAATAGGGTAGAGTCAAATGCTTTTCGTCTCATTAACTCTCCTTCTCTTACTGACTCCCTTCAACCTCTGTCTCTTCGCCGCTCTGTTGCATCTTTATCTCTTTTCTATCGCTACTTTAATGGTCACTGCTCCTCTGAACTGTCTGCTTGCATTCCTCCACCTCTACGACGGGCGCGTAGCACCCGTCTGGCAGCAAACTCTCATCCCTTTTCTGTCCATCTCTCTAATGCAAGAGTTAACCGTTACTCCCAGTCTTTCATTTATGCAACAGGTCAGCTCTGGAACTGTCTCCCTCTGTCTGTATTTCCTGCTGCCTATGATCTCCAGTCTTTCAAACGCAGTGTGTCCAGGCATCTCAAAATGATCAGATCTTGAATTTGGCTCTCTATTGTATTTTGTTTTTCTCTTGGAGGGAACTGTTACTGCGGGCTCATGGCCTTTGGTTCCTTCTTCCTCGCATAAAAAAAAAAAAAACTCACTTCAGACGATTTTATTCAGCTTAGAAGAGGCTCAGACTAGAAAGACTGATAGGCCTTTATTTATCACCTCACACACACACACACACACACACACACACACACACACACACACACACACACACAATGATTGTTTTTGTGGCTCCAGGCTCATCTGAAGCGTGAACCCAGTGGACTGCAGGCTGATATTATTCTTCTTGTACTGCCCATCATCATCCTTTTGGGGGACTGGGAGGGAGTTCAGGGACGTTTGTAATACCGGGTAGTGGATGCGCCCAGATAGATGGATGGATAGATATAAATAGGTAGATAGATAGATAGACAGATAGATAAGGATAGATAAGCAGATAGTTACAGATGGACATGAATAGACAGACGGCCATATAGAAAGAGATAGATACATAGCCATATAGAGAGACAGACACATATAAATAGACAGATGGACAGATAGATAGATAGAGATAAACAGTGACAGACAGACACATAGATAAATAGACAGACAGACAGACAGACAGAGACAAACCTATATATCACTGTCACCTCGTTAATCCGTCTCTCTCAATCTCTGAAAAAAGAAAAAAAGAAAAAAGAAAAGAAAAGCTAGATAAAGATTTCACTCCAGGTCTGTTTGGCGGTGAGGGAAGCCTTCGCGTGGTGTCATCGATATAATAGGGTGGCTTTGGTGTCTGGCCATGCAAACGTCCCTCAGCTCGAACCCTATCCCCCGAAAAGAGGACGGTGGAGTGTAGAGGAAGGGTAATTTCAGCCTAAGGTCAGCCGGGTTCAAACTACTACTACTACTACTACTGCTACTACTACTACTACTACTACTACTACTACTACTGCTACTACTACTACTGCTACTACTATTATTACTACTACTATAAAAAAAGTCCAGCCAAAAACATTTAAGGAGTAAAACATTAGAAAGGACAGGATAATACTCACCATAAGCCAGAATCAGGGAAGGGGAGAGAGAGAGAGAGAGAGAGAGAGAGAGAGAAGAATACAGAAAGAGAAACACGTGTGCTTTGAGGGAGTGGTAATGACAAGATCAGGTCCACCGGGACATGCTTGTCAATCCTAAGCCCCTTTCTTCTCTCCCCTACCCCGTCGCTCCGGAGGGCGTACATGCATGCATTCAGACATATATTTATACATACAGTGTATATATATATATATATATATATATATATATATATATATATATATATATATATATGGGAATTAAGCAATGAGTGTACACAATCATAAAATAATCTATGTAAGCTTTGTCTTGTCACTTTAAAGCACTGGACGAAACTTTTGGAATAATTCTTTAGTAAATTTCTCATGCTTGTGAATCTCAGCTATTTCTCTCAGAAAAACCATAATGAAGGATTTATGTACCATATGGTTGGGAAATATTCATTCAGAATAAACTGGCTTAAACTAACAGGAACAGGAGTATCGCTCATTGTGAAAACATTGTTCACCTGTGTCAAGATTTTTTTTTTTTTGATCGATTGAACGCAGGTATGCTAAGTTTATATTTTAGA
The DNA here is from genome assembly GCF_032717465.1 of Coenobita brevimanus. Taxonomy (NCBI): domain Eukaryota; kingdom Metazoa; phylum Arthropoda; class Malacostraca; order Decapoda; family Coenobitidae; genus Coenobita; species Coenobita brevimanus. The sequence goes on along the minus strand of NC_137022.1, from coordinate 23,510,880 downwards.
ATAAAGCATTAGAATGGCCATACAATATACATCCCAAGCCAAAAGCAATGCATTCCGTCGGACAAGCAGACAAAGCAGCTGGAAGGTGAGGTGAAGAGTCATGATGCAAAATACAGAGGAAACAAAGGCAAATATTCTCTGAGGCTCACACTGCGCTCACGTCCCTGGGGATTGTCATGGAGGGCTGAAGGGAATCACAGGTCAAAAGATCCACCTGTCCATACTTGCCACTCCTTAACCCTTTCTTCCCTATGTTGCTCTCTCTCTCTCTCTCTCTCTCTCTCTCTCTCTCTCTCTCTCTCTCTCTCTCTCTCGAAACACACCACAACAAAATGTAAGCAAAATAGTATATATATATATATATATATATATATATATATATATATATATATATATATATATATATAAAGGTGAAAGTTGGAATACAAATGTGGGCGATTGTGTGTGTGTATGCGCCAACGCAAGATCGTGCTAGAAGAGTGAGAGAAGAGTTCTGGACAAATGTGGAAGTGTGCATGGAAAAGTTTGGAACATAAGAACATAAGAACATAAGAAGAGAGGATAACTGCAGTAGGCCAGTTGGCCCATGCTAGGCAGCTCCTAGAAGAGTAACTGAACTACTAGACTGAGATAAGGATAGCAAAGAAGAAGGCTCTCCCCCGCCCTCCAAACCCTCCAGCCGCAGCCGGCAGGAAAAAGTCAGAAAGAACACCACGCCGTATAGAAAAACTGGCGTGGACATTTTACAGGAAAGTGTGAAAGGAGAATAGAGACTATAAAAGGAGAATAGAGACTATTAAAAGGAGAATAGAGACTATTATGGAAGGAATGAGAGAGTGTTTTTGATTGGTGATATGAATGGTAAAGTTGGTAATGTGAAGGTAGATGGAGTAGTTGGTGAGTGGGGTGTGCCTGCCGAGATAGATGAGAATGGGAGTGCGTTAGTGGACATTTGTGCTGGGAGGGGGTTGGTGATAGCAAATACCCTCTTCAGGCATAAAATGATCCACAGGTATACATGGCGAGTGATGAGAAGGGTGGGTGGTGAACTGAATGAAAGGAAGGCAATGATTGATTATGTGTGTGTGGATGAAAGGATGCGAAGATGTGTAAAGGATGCAAGAGTGTATAGAGGTTGGGGGAGTGGACTTTCTGACCACTACTTGGTGGTGGCCAGAATTAGGATGCAAGTGAAATGGAGGAATATAAGAAGGGAAAGACGAGAGGAAGGAGTAGTTGCAAGGAGAGTGGAAAGGTTACAAGAGGATGAGAAAAAGGCAGAGTATAAGAGAGAAGTGGAGGAACGATTGGGCAAATATGAAGTGGAGCAGATGGGAGACGTGGAAGGTGTGTGTAAGATATTTACAGAAGAAATATGTGCAGCATGTGATGTGGTGTGTGGAAGGAAGAGAAGACGGAGGGGGGTTCAAGGAACAGCGTGGTGGACTGAAGAGGTGAAACAGGCTGTGGCACAAAAGAAGAAAGCATACAATGAATGGATGAGAAATAGGGGCGTGGAAGAAGTTGAGAGGCGGAAGAGAGAGTTATATGTGGAAAGGAAGAGAGAGGTGAAAAGATTAGTAAGAAAGTGTAAGAAGAGAGTGGATGAGGAATTTGGAAGGAATTTGAGTGTAAAGTGGAGGGACTGTAAGAAAATGTTCTGGAGAGAAGTGAAAAGAGTAAGACAGGGTGGAAGTGAAGTTAGCAGGGGAGTGAAAGATAAAAATGGTAGATTACTAGTGGAGAAGGGAGAAAAAGTGAGCAGATGGAGAGAACACTTTAAGGAATTGTTGAACGTAGAGGATGGAAGTAATGCGAGTATAAGTGGCTGGGGAATGGCTGGGAGAAGGAGGGAGGTGAGAAAACAGGAAGAAATCAGTAGGATAGAAGTTGTGGAAGCAATGAAGAAAGTTAAATCGGGGAAAGCCCCAGGAATTGATGGAGTGTGTGGTGAAATGCTGAAGCATGGGGGAGAGATAGTAGTAGAATGGATGTGGAAGATGTGCAGATTGGCCTGGGAGGAAGGTAGAGTCCCGGAGGATTGGAAGTCAGGTATAATTATTCCCTTGTACAAAGGAAAAGGGGAAAAAGAAGTGTGTGGTAATCATAGGGGCATTTGTCTTCTTAGTATAATAGGAAAAGTGTATGGTAGGATACTTATAGACAGAGTTAGAGAAAGAACAGAGAAATTAGTTGGAGAAGAACAGGGAGGCTTTAGGAAGGGAAGAGGTTGTGTAGATCAGATATTCATTCTTAGATCTTTAGTGGAAAAGTTTCTAGAGAAGGGAAAGAAGTTGTATGCGGCTTTCATGGATTTGGAGAAAGCATATGACAGGGTGGATAGACAAGGATTGTGGAAAGTGTTAAGAATATATGGAGTAGATGGGAAGTTGTTGAATGCTGTGAAGAGTATGTACGATGGTGCGAAGGCTGCAGTGCGTGTGGATGGTGAACTAAGTGAATTTTTCTCTTTGAAAGTTGGTTTGAAACAGGGATGTGTCATGTCTCCATGGTTGTTCAATCTGTACATGGATGGGGTAATAAAAGAGGTACAAGGTAGGGTAGTGGATGTTGGAGTGGCCCTGGTGAGAGAGGATAGTGTTTGGAAACTCCCTGTACTGTTGTTTGCAGATGATACTGTGTTGTTGAGTGAAGACGAAGGGGAGCTGCAAGGCTTGGTGGATGAGTTTGAGAGAGTGTGTAAGAAACGGAACCTAAAGGTGAATGTAGGGAAGAGTAAAGTGATGGTCTTTGAGAGAGGTGAAGTTAGTGAATGTACAGCGAGGTTAGATGGTGAGGAATTGGAAAATGTGAGTACGTTTAAGTATTTGGGTAGTGTGATGAGTAAGGATGGAGGTTTGGAGGGTGAAGTGCTTGAAAGGGTACAGCAGGGAAGAAAGGTTGCTGGTTCCTTGAAAGCAGTGATAAGAAACAGGGAAGTGAGCATGGAAGTGAAAAAGTTACTACATGACAGTATTGTGATACCAACTCTAACGTACGGAAGTGAAGCTTGGACATTGTTGGAAGGACACAAGTCAAGAGTGAGAGCCGTGGAAATGAGTTATTTAAGAGGAGCCTGTGGAGTCACGTGGAGAGACAGGCTGACGAATGAGGAAATAAAGGAGCGTTGTGGTGTGGATGTGGATGTGATAGGAAGCGTAATGAGGAACACACTGAGGTGGTTTGGCCATGTGGAGAGGATGGACGGTGAAAGATTGACGAAGAGAGTGTATGTGAGTGAGGTGGAGGGGGGAAGAAGGAGGGGGAGGCCGAGGATGAGATGGAGGGATGGGGTGGAGAGGTATATGAGAGAGGAGGGTGTGAGTTGGGAGCAGGGCAGTGAAATGGCGGGGGACAGGGCGACTTGGAGGCGATTTGTTTGTGGCCACCCCAAACGGGATTGAGGCGTCTGGCAATATATATATATATATATATATATATATATATATATATATATATATATATATATATATATATATATATATATATATATATATTGTTACGGAACAGAGAAAACTGTCCCGCAAAGTTCCAGGTTCAAAACAAAGAGTTAGGTAAAATTACAAGTTAAAGTTTAATGCTCAAACTAACAACAAAACATTCAGGACTCATAAGATAATGTAATGGCAAAAAACAGGTTAAATATATGGTTAACTGCAATAGCCTCTATTAACACGAAATTAGCATGAGTAAATTTATCTAAGTCAGCCCTGATAAAATGAGAATGCCAGATAATACTCAGTGAATGCAAGATATATTATTACAGATACAAAATATTATTAACAATGGCTTGACATCCAAACTTTACATTAATCACAAAAACCTTACTAGGCCTAAGAATTAACACCTTATGCGATACAGTACAAGGAAAAATGTAGTAACACTTATACTCAAATTACACAGCTGCTAGATGGTTGGAGGCTTCCTGAGCACTCACAATAATAACAACTGTACAGGGGAGGACAGAGATGTGAGCAAAATGAGGAGTAGATCTAAGCGGCAATTAATGCAGAGACTGAGCTCATTATATAGGGGCCGGCAGAGCTTGATACAACTTGTAAGAAGGACGCGCAAATGAAGCCATAGGGGACAAAGAGTTGACAATCCTGCCCTGAACAACAGAAAGAACGACTTGCTCTACTATAAGGAAGGAGGGGGGGAGTGAGGTAGAACACGCTCGTGATCAAACATGCAGCATACTGTACGTTAGAAAGACACAAAGGATGATAAAATCATAGGCTATGTAACACCTCCCCACAAAGAAAAAGAAATTTACAAAGGAAATTTCTTATTACTCTAAAACAATCTGTCTAAAGTCTAGATAAGCAATCTACAATAACATTATCTTTCCCCTTGATATGTTGTATGTCTAATGAATACTCCTGAAGAAGTAGACTCCATCTTGTCAATCTCTGATTTTTATCTTTAAACTTACTAAGGAATTTCAGTGGGTTATGATCGGTATAAATGACTATGGGGTCAAAACCAGAACACAAATAAAATGAAAAATGCTGTAAACCCAAAATCAAGGCCAAAAGCTCTTTCTCAATAGTTGAGTTCTCTCTTCAGTTGAGTAGTTCTTTTGAGGTGGAGTGAACTTCTTACTGTAATAAGATACAGGGTGTTCAATACCCTGATCATCCTCTTGCAGCAAAACAGCCCCAGCTCCTGTATCACTTGCGTCAACAGCCATCTTGAAAGGCTTAGCAAAATTTGAAGTAGCGAACACTGGCTGACTTAATAGGATAGCTTTAAGTTTGTTGAAAGAGGATTCTCAGTTATCGGTCCAGACAAATTTAACTCCCTTTTTCAGTAGGTCTGTAAGTGGTGATACAAGAATTGAAAAGTTAAGAACAAATCTCCTGTAATAACCTACCATTCCCAAAAATCTTTGTAGCTCTTTCCTACTTTTAGGTCTGGGAAGATCACTTATAACCTGAACCTTAGCTGCTGGTGGTGCAACATGTCCATCACCAATTACGTACCCAAGGTACTGAACTTTAGCTTGACCAAACTCACACTTTGATAAATTAGCTACAAGATTAGCCTAAACCAAACGCTCAAGAAATTTACTGACATGGCATAGGTGATCTTTCCAGTTGTCACTGAAGATTAATACATCATCAATATAAACAACACACCCTGCCAAACCCTCTGTTACAACATTCATGAGCTTCTGAAATGTGGCTGGTGCATTCTTCATTCCATATGGCATTACAGAACATGCAAAAGTCTTTCCTAGTGTTACAAAACATGAGATCTCCCTAGCACGTTCAGTCATAGGTACTTGCCAGTATCCCTTTAACAAATCAAACTTACTTATGTACCTAGCCTTTCCGATCTTGTCTATGCAATCTTCCACACGAGGGAGAGGGTAAGTGTCTGTTTTGGTTATCTGATCAACACGTCTGTAGTCAATGCAAAGCTGCTGTGACCCCCCTGGCTTAGGGACCAGAGTGACAGGAGAACTCCACTCGCTCTGACAGGGCTCAATCATCTTGTGGTCCAACAGGTAGCCAAGCTCCTTCTCGATGAGAGGAACTTTCACTGGGTTCACACGGTAAGGAGGCAGTTTAATTGGCTTTGCGTCTCCAACATCGACATCATGCATCAACACAGTGGTTCTTCCTGGAGTGGCACGGAACACTTGCGGGTACTCCTGCAGTAATGCCGAAAACTCCTGCCTTTCCTCGGGAGGTAGATGAGAAAGCTTAGTCTGGAGATCATTCATGATATCAGGATTCTTCCCCAAACTATCACTCAGGCTCATGCTGCATGGGAGAACTTCACTTGCAGACTCGGGTGGAACAGCTACAGTGCAGACTGGGTTATTTTCGTCCCGCCTGTGATATAACTTTAGCATGTTGATGTGACAAAGTTGCTTGTTCTTTCTACGATCTGGTGTGGCGATGACATAGTTGACATCACTGAGTTGCTTCTCCACGAAATAAGGACCACTAAACTTGGCTTGAAGAGGTTGCCCATGAACCGGTAGCAGAATCAAACCTGATCTCCTGGCTGAAAGTGGCGTAACCTGGACTTCTTATCATACCAAGTCTTCATCTTCTCCTGAGCAGCTCCTAAATTCTCTCTCGCCAGCTGTAAAGCAGTGGACAGCCGTTCTTTGAACTTCATCACATACTCCAGCAGGTTGACGTCATCTTCCTCTGACAGCCAGCATTCCTTGAGTAACTTAAGGGGTCCTCTTACTTCATGGCCAAACACTAGTTCAAAAGGTGAGAAGCCCAGTGATTCATTTGGAGATTCTCTTGCGGCAAACACAACGAATGGAAGACCTTTATCCCAGTCTTTCTGATGTTCCAAACAGTATTTCTGGAGCATCGATTTGAGTGTTTGATGATATCTCTCCAACGCTCCTTGAGTCTGGGGATGGTAAGCTGAAGACGTGATCTGGGTGATGCCCAACTCTTTCAGAGACTGCTTGAAAACATTTGACATGAAATTACTTCCCCGGTCTGACTGTACCTTCTTGGGCAGACCAAACTTTGTGAAGAATCCTAGCATTTCCTTAACCACGTTCTTTGCTGAGATATTTCTAAGTGGAATGGCTTCAGGATAACGAGTAGCCATATCAATCAGGGTCAACACATAAGAAAATCCTGAAGAAGTCTTAGGAGGAGGGCCCACAATATCCACCAACACACTGGTGAAAGGCGCCTCAAAAGGAGGAATGGGAACTAGAGGTGCAACCTTTTCGGTCTGATTACACTTCCCCACAACTTGACAGGTGTGACAAGACTTACAATACCAGGAAACATCCCTGAAGATACCTGACCAGTAGAAGTGTATCAAAATGCGTGCCACAGTCTTCCTCACTCCAAGGTGTCCTGCCAAACTGGAATCATGAGCCACTCTAATGATATCCTGCCTACAAACACGAGGGATGACAACTTGATGTACAACCTCCCACTCACAGTCGGCTGATGCTGTTGGGGGTCTCCACTTCCTCATAAGTACTCCTGACTTTATATAATAACAAGTAGAAGCACCAGCTGACTCTTCCTCACTGCAAGCAGAGTTAGCTAAACCTTTCAACTCAGGGTCAGCAACCTGCAACTCAACCAACTCTTGACGAGACAAATTATCAACACTACGGGGTACTGCCTCATCTGGTGAGTGGTCCAAATTAGCAAGAAAAGTGTCAGCTAGGATAACATCATCATCATCATTATCCTCTAAATCACCGGTAACTTTAGACTTAGCCCTAGTGACAGCACATGCAGGGAACACATCAGGGACATCACAATCCCGGGTCACAGCCACTGGCTCACTAGACAACTGAGGAGCTGGACATACCTGACTTCCACCAATATCATTTCCAAGTAAGAAAGTTACACCTGACATTGGGAGTGTCTCAACCAACCCAACCATAACGGAACCATTAACAAAACCAGACTCTAAATTCACTCTGCACAGAGGGACAGAGAAGTAATTATTCCCTACACCTTGTAAGATTACAGTTTCATCAGAGGAATTAACATTAGAGCCTAGAACACTGGTTAGCATAAGGGATTGGCAAGCACCTGTATCACGATATATTTTAACTGATTTCCTGTCATTACTGTCCAGAGGACTGACAAAACCTTCAGACAGGAAATTAGCACATGAACTCTTGAGAGTGTCACCCACGTTACTGCTCAAAGAGGAGCTCCATCATGAGAATTTAATTTACCCCTCAAAGCAGGTTCAGTTAACTCAGTTAAAGAATTCTGGGAACTCTCAAGGGTGGACACTAGACCAATTGACTGAATATTTAAAGACTCCTTTTTGTTCACATCACGCTGTCTCCTGAAACATTTCTCCGTAGTATGACCAAGCTTACTACAATAAGTACATTTACTTTTCTGAAATCTAGAGGTGAAGCTGGTATTTACTTCCTGAGAAACATCATCTTTATTCTCTTTCCTGTTACCTGTACTCTGAGTAGAGGCAATGTATTTACTCTCAGATTTCCTTTTTTCTCTAGAATATCTCTTGTGAGTGAGAACATATTCATCAGCTAAAACTGCAGCATCAGACAAATTATCTATTCTTTTCTCATCAAGATATAGGCTTACATCTTTACTAATACACCTTTTGAAGTCCTCCAGCAAAATCATCTGCTTAAATCTACCAAAATCAGAATCCACATTCTTAGAATTTAACCACTGCTCTAACAGATCTTTTTTGATTTTTGCATACTCAGCATGGGATTGCTTATCTTGCTTATAAGTTGTCCTAAATTTTACCCTATAGGCTTCAGGAACAAGCTCATAGGCCTTAAGAATCAAGCTCTTAACTACATCATAATTATCACATTGATCCTGAGGCAAAGATGCATAAGTTACTTGAGCTTTACCGGTGAGAACAATTTGAAGGAGTACTGGCCAATACTTTTTAGGCCAATTAAAACCTGTAGCTACCCTCTCAAACAACTGAAAATACTTTGTTAAATCAGATTCATTAAAAGGAGGGACAAGTTTAACATTTTTAGCCACATCAAAATCATCAGAGCTAGATGATCCAGTTCCACCTTGTTTCATGCGATACTCATGGTCTGCCTGAATCCTAGCAAGTTCAACTTGTGCCTGAAACTCAGCCTCCTTAGCACGAGCCTGAAACTCAGCCTCCTTAGCATTTGCCTGAAATTCAGCCTCCTTAACACGAGCCTCCTGCAGGGCTAGCTGTAACTTAGCTAATTCAATCTGCGTTTGCTCATTTGGAAGTTACATTAAACAAGCTTTCATGTCAACAATTTGATCTTTAGAATGATGAGAGCGAACAGCAATTCCCAATTGTTGAGCAACAAGCTTAAGTTCATTCTTTGTTCTGTTTCCTACATCACACACTGTTTGCACATTTGACAAAAAATCTTTGGCTTCATCAAGCGTAGTAATAGTAGACATCATGAATAAATCACAGTCACAAAATATCAAGCAATATCCTTATGATAATATCCTGAATATCCTGATAAGAGGTCGCCAAATTTATGTTACGGAACAGAGAAAGATAATGTACACTTTAAGTGAGAATACTAAAAATCACTACTGTCCCGTAAAGTTCCAGGTTCAAAACAAAAGAGTTAGGTAAAATTACAAGTTAAAGTTTAATGCTCAAACTAACAACAAAACATTCAGGACTCATAACGATAATGTAATGGCAAAAAACAGGTTAAATATATGGTTAACTGCAATAGCCTCTATTAACACGAAATTAGCATGAGTAAATTTATCTAAGTCAGCTCTGATAAAATGAGAATGCCAGATAATACTCAGTGAATGCAAGATATATTATTACAGATACAAAATATTATTAACAATGGCTTGACATCCAAACTTTACATTAATCACAAAAACCTTACTAGGCCTAAGAATTAACACCTTATGCGATACAGTACAAGGAAAAATGTAGTAACACTTATACTCAAATTACACAGCTGCTAGATGGTTGGAGGCTTCCTGAGCACTCACAATAATAACAACTGTACAGGGGAGGACAGAGATGTGAGCAAAATGAGGAGTAGATCTAAGCGGCAATTAATGCAGAGACTGAGCTCATTATATAGGGGCCGGCAGAGCTTGATACAACTTGTAAGAAGGACGCGCAAATGAAGCCATATGGGACAAAGAGTTGACAATCCTGCCCTGAACAACAGAAAGAACGACTTACTCTACTATAAGGGAGGAGGGGGGGAGTGAGATAGAACACGCTCGTGATCAAACATGCAGCATACTGTACGTTAGAATTACACAAAGGATGATGAAATCATAGGCTATGTAACAATATATATATATATATATATATATATATATATATATATATATATATATATATTGAAATCATAGGCTATGTAACAATATATATATATATATATATATATATATATATATATATATATATATATATATATATATATATATGTGGAGGGATTGCATATACCGGTAATGACTTTATTGACGTGGAACACTGTACAAGTCCTGGAGTATGATAGTGAGAGAGGGGGGCGCGCGCGCACACACACACACACACACACACACACACACACACACACACACACACACACCAGAATATATTGTCCCTTGAGAATTAGCCTCTCTCCTCAGGTCATACACACTCTTGGCTGCCTTTCATTTTAACTTCCTTCCTTATGTATTATGAAACTTATTTCTACATCAAATCCTTTACCAATACCCCTCTAATGTTTCCTTTTTTCACTCGAGAGAGAGAGAGAGAGAGAGAGAGAGAGAGAGAGAGAGAGAGAGAGAGAGAGAGAGAGAGAGACAGACAGACAGAGACAGAGACAGAGACAGAGAGAGATGGGTTGAAGGGGAGAGGCTGGTGCAGTACATTTAAGATTATTAATTACGGCGATGAATTACGGATGACTTGATGAGCCTTATAATGGGATACTGACTGCATCAGTACAGCATGATAAATACAATATTTTCCTTTGTATTTCAGGACCATGAAAAAAGAGATTTAAAAAAATAATGAAAACACATCACAACAAAATGTTAGAAAAAACGTTCATACATAGAGAGAGAGAGAGAGAGAGAGAGAGAGAGAGAGAGAGAGAGAGAGAGAGAGAGAGAGAGAGAGAGAGAGAGAGAGAGAGAGAGAGAGAGAGAGAGAGAGAGAGAGAGAGAGAGAGAGAGAGAGAGAGAGAGAGAGAGAGAGAGAGAGAGAGAGTTGCACCAGACAGGTGAAGATGTCTTTCCAGATTAAACGGTACACCTGTACTGGTCATCAAATGGACTCCTAACCTCACTCAAGCACCTCCCATCCCACCATCCACCAATCACAGACATTCCAGTGGGAAGAGAGTGGGATGAGCTTTTTCGCCACCTCTCGCTGTCGCAACTATACTAATGCTGCTACTACTACTGCTACTACACCACACTTTACTCTGTAGCGTACAACTACACGTATTCACTCTGTCCTTACCTATTCCTCTATCTACTCTGACATTACCTATTCCTTTATTCACTCAGTCCTTACCTATGCCTCTGTTCACTCTATCCAAACAGACGTTCGACCAGTGAGAAGTATAACGAGTTAATAAATATAATATACGGAGGCCAAGATAGATATATTCCTTCAAAACCGTTTAGAACTAACAATTCAGAACCAAGATGGTTAAACAACAGATTAAAATCTCTCATAGGCCAAAGGAAAGGAATATATAGAAAAATAAAACGTGGAGAGGAACACTTACGTAACCGGTACACAATTTTAAATAGAGAAGTAAAGAGGGAGATAAGAAAAGCAAAGAGAAGTTATGAAATTAAGGTTGCAAGTGAATCAAAAGTAAACCCCAAGGGTTTTTATCAAATGTACCGAACGAAAAATAAAGATAGGATAGGACCACTCAGAACAGAATCAGGTGACATTACCAGTGAAGATAAAGAAATGTGCTCCATCCTAAATAATTATTTCATATCAGTATTCACCAAGGAAAATCTAAGCCTGGTCCCTCAAGCAGCAAATATTTACCATGAGAATACGGAAAATATTCTTAGTAAAATAACCATTAGTAAGGAGGACGTATTGAAAGAAATTAACAAGTTAAAACCTCAAAAATCGCCAGGTCCGGACGATATATATGCAAAAATTATAAAAGAAACCAAAGAAGAATTATGTCAGCCACTTTTAACGTTATTTAATGACTCTTTAAGTTCAGGAGAAGTTCCAGAGGCGTGGAAAACCGCAAACGTAATGCCCATCTTTAAAAAGGGTGATAAATCAGCTGCGTCGAATTATCGTCCGATAAGTCTAACGTCAATAGTAGGAAAAATGTTAGAGTCAATTTTGGCAAATAAGATTAGAGAACACTTAGAAAGATTTAATCTTATAAACGAAAGTCAGCACGGATTCAGGCAAGGACGATCCTGCCTCACAAATTTGTTGTCATTCTACTCGGAGGTCTATGAGGCAGTAGATAGCGATAAAGCTTACGATGTTATTTATCTGGACTTTAGTAAAGCTTTTGATAGAGTCCCACACGAAAGGTTAGTTAGAACGGTTCGAGCACACGGTATAGACGGCGATATCTTAAAATGGATAGAATCCTGGCTGAAAGGACGAAAGCAGAGAGTATTAATAAATGGAACTAAGTCGGACTGGGGATTAGTAACTAGCGGTGTACCACAGGAGTCAGTACTCGGTCCCTTATTATTTATCATATATATAAATGATCTAGACTTAGGAGTCAATAGCAGAATCAGCAAATTTGCCGACGATACAAAAATAGGGCGTATCATTAACTCGACTGACGATTGCCATTACTTACAAAAAGACCTCGATACATTGTCCAAATGGTCTAAAACTTGGCAAATGGAATTTAACGTTGAAAAATGTAAAGTACTTAACGTAGGCAAGACCATTGGAGATACTAAATACAGCTTAGATAACAAAGAAATTAGCAAATCGGAATGCGAGAGAGATCTAGGAGTTATGATTAGTAACGACCTTAAACCTAGGCAACAGTGCATTAATGCGAGAAATAAAGCAAATAGGGTCCTAGGATTTATTTCGAGAAGCGTGAGCAATAGATCATCTAAAGTAATACTGAAACTTTATCTAGCATTAGTAAGGCCACATTTAGACTACGCAGTACAATTTTGGTGTCCTTACTATAGAATGGATATTAATTCGTTAGAAAATGTACAGAGAAGAATGACTAAAATGATACATGACGTCCGGAACCTGTCATATGAAGACAGACTGAAAAGACTAAGTCTGCATTCGCTAGAGAGGCGTAGAGTAAGGGGAGACTTAATTGAGGTTTTTAAGTGGATGAATGGTATAAATAAGGAGATATTAGCAAGGTACTTAAAGTGAGCATACAGGATAGAACTAGAAATAATGGTTTCAAACTAGAAAAATTCCGTTTCAGAAAGGAAATCGGTAGAAATTGGTTTGGTAATAGAGTAGTAGACGAATGGAATAAGCTACCTAGTAAAGTAGTTGCTGCCTCTTCCATTGAGAGTTTCAAGCATAGGCTAGATAAGCATATGACAAATAAGGGGTGGATATAGAATAAAGAAAATATTATAACCAATACTAACTAAAAAATAAATTTTCTTTTCAGGTTACACTATGATAGTCTCTATTCTCCTTTCACACTTTCCTGTAAAATGTCCACGCCAGTTTTTCTATACGGCGTGGTGTTTTTTCTGACTTTTTCCTGCCGGCTTCGGCTGGAGGGTTTGGAGGGCGGGGGAGAGCCTTCTTCTTTGCTATCCTTATCTCATTCTAGTAGTTCAGTTACTCTTCTAGGAGCTGCCTAGCATGGGCCAACCGGCCTACTGCAGTTATCCTCTCTTCTTATGTTCTTATGTTCTTCATCTACTCACCAATAGTGGCCGTGCAGCCTCGCCACACCTGTCAGTGCTCCTGGGATTTCCTACCCAGACGCAGGCGGGGTTAGCCGGCCATTAGATCCTTATTAACAAAAAGATTAAGCCGGATTAGACTCTGCTGGCCGGACACACCTCTGGGTAATTAAGGCCAATAAAAACACAGAGGCCAACATCAAGTCATCTCACTGCTTAGTCTCTCTCACACACACACACACGCACACACACACACACACACACACACACACACACACACACACACACACACACACACACACACACACACACACACACACACACACACACACACACACACACACACACACACACACACACACACACAAACACACACACACTGATACTCGTCCATCTCACAGCACTGCCTGCCCTTGTACCTTGCTGCTACTTGTAACTTACCATTAATACAGAAACTACTGCTCCAATACTGAGAGCTTATCTTGTCCTGTGCAGTAGAACTAGAAGAAGTATTCGCAACAACTCCATCTAATACACCGCACACCCTCACACTACCTTTCGCAATATCATACCACATCATTCACTTACACACTGTCTCTGAACACTCAAAAGGTGCAATCAGGAAATTAATTACGCTCACAAGTTTGTATTCTTAAATATGATGGCCTTCATTATTATATTGTTACTTTCAAGGGCTTTTATTCAGCTTCCGAGACTTCCTGAACTTTCTCTGGAGGTCGATGTAGCTTTGACGTTCCTTAGTAAGAGAGGCCTTTCCTAAATTAAATATAAGGGCCAGGTAACAGCAGGAATAAGGTGTATATCTTGGAATGAAGAGGATAAGACCTTGTTTATGCCTCGCTGGTTTATATAATCTTCTGTCAAAACTGGAAGGAGAGTTGATTCCTTTACTGTACTTGCCTCATACTATTGGCAAAACCACCACTATCACTGCTACCACCACCATTAACCACTGCTACAACAACCGTCTGAACTCTCAATACCACAGCCGCAATCACTCCATCACTTGCATTAGATGATCACTACCGCTGTCATCACCACTGTCACCCAAATCACTTTTCACCACAACTTCCACCATTACCACTGTCATTACCACTTCTAGCATCACCAGTACTGATATATTTACGACGATACTATCAGTACCACCAGTATCAGTCACATCCACCACTCCTTTTCAACCACCACTCTTCCCACGACCATTTCAACCACTACTACCATCACCACCACCATACCTTTACCACCACTACGACCACACCCACCACTACTACCATCCTCACTACCAATACCACCACCCCAACCATCGTTTCCACTACCACCACCATCACCACCACCATTTCTACGTCCACTCTTAAAGCTTCACCACCTTTAACTGTGTAAATATTGATATGCCCGAAGGGTAATCCATCCACTCCTCTACGGTGTTAATCCAGCCTTCTCCTTCCCTCACATTAATCCATTATTACTACTCCAAATACCACTACCATTACTATTACTCCAAACATCCCCCACCCCCCCACCGCCACCACACCATCACCATTTCCACCACACCATCACCTGCACTACAATAGTTCTTTTATCTTAACTTGGTCCAGAGGTTTTGTCCTTTTGCAGCTTATTTCACATAGCACAGTGTCAGAATAAGACAAAACTGCCTCTATATTCTTTTCATAGCACTTCTTCATGACTAGTGTTGTAATCTAGCGTTAATCTCTTGTTATAGCTCTTTGTTCAAGGTGGAAAGATGACAATTTTCGGCCACGTTAGAGTAAAAAAGAGTATAGTTCCCTCCCATTATTATCATCATCACCATCACCACCACCGCCACCACTACATCGCTGCCGCATCAGTCACCTCATCACCCTCATCACCCCTTACTCCAACCACCATCACGACCACCACCACATCATTCACCACATCACCCTAATGAATCCCCCCTACTCTACCCACCACCATCACCACCACCACCGTCCTTCCCTCCACCACATCAATACCTCCACACGTCCGCCTCCACCACTAAAGCCCCACCACCTTTAACCGTGTAAAAATTGATATGGGCAGGGAGTCAATCCACCTACCTCCTCTCCACTATTTATCCACCCAGCTCGTTCCATCACTCTAATCCACCACTACCATTACCATTACCACCACTACCACCACACCAATATCACCACCACATCACTACCATTTCCACTAAATTACTACCGGTTTGTTTGTTTGTTTGTTTTTCCTGACAACTGAGCCTCTCTCGGAACTTGAATACTCAGTCGAAGAGTCAGGAACGCGTCTCCTTGGTTACTAGTCAAGTCCATCCTCCAATCTGACTACTCTTGCCTACAAACCGAGCTGAAAAGGATTAAGGATCTTTGTCAAATGAAAATAGACTACAGTATTCTCCCTACTACCATCACTATGACCACTACCATCACCACCATACCTCTCCTTCCACCTCCAACACACTCCTACCACTACACCCTCTACCACCATCTCCACTACCAGTACCACCACCACCACTACTAATACCCAACCACTAGTACCATCACCACTACAAGTACCCTCATTATCAGTACAACCACCACAACCACCACACCACTATCCTCACTGACCACCACCACAGCCATCACAACACTGCATCTACAATACCTGCGCAGTTATTCTCTCTCTCTCTCTCTCTCTCTCTCATCCATCACTGGGCTTAACTTTTAAGGGTTGGGAGATAAGTGTTTGATTTCTGCTGCCACCCCGTTGTTTTATTCCTGTTCCTGTCAAATTATTTTTTCTTTGTGCCTTCAGACCATTTTATTCAGTCTAGGATCTGACTTTTGGTGGTGGTAGTAGTAGTAGTAGTAGTAGTAGTAGTGGTAGTAGTAGTAGTAGTAAAAGCTGTAGCCCCAGATTCATGTGAAATGTAAACTCAGTGGTCTGCAGGCTGAAGTTCCCGTCCTCCTGCAATCTGCCATCTTCCTTTCAGGGGATAGGGAGGGCAGTGAGGGACTTTTGTATAACAGGGCAATGGAGCCGCGTGCTTATATCGGTTCCACCACATGAAGGCTTATTGAAGGGGTAAGAAGAAATCTCCGATAATCCCATCATCATGTTTATATTCCTTCATCCAATAGTAATATTAATAATGGCAATAGTTATAGTAATTATAATCTATCTATCTATAGCCAGACGCCATTATCCTGTAAGGGGTGGCCGTTTGTCTTTGAGTAAATTGTTTTACGGGGAGGGGCACTATCCCTCCACCAGCCCACTCGTTGACATGTAGGGAACACGTATGGGATGGTTACATGGTTACCACCCAGCGTTATAAATGGCTTCCTGGCTTTCAGAAAACCATTGGGCTTGTCACTCAATGTAGAAGCCACCTGAAAAAGAAAGAAAAATAATAAAGTGACAGGAAAGATGAAAGAATAGGAAGAGAGGAGGGCAGACACAGGAAAAAAATGATAAAGATGAAGGAAGAAGTAGGCAGCACTACGTCGAGTGATTGATTGTCGCCACCACCGATAATAATACTAATACTAATACTAATAATAATAATAATAGTAAACCATACTGTAGGGTTATTTACGCATCTTCAATACAAAAATATTTCCTAAACCAGATATAATCCTCAATAGGTACAAAGAATAAGCAAGCATAAAATAAACGAATTATGTTAATCGCACTAAAGAGGTTAATCCCGTTCGGTAATCCAGTTGAGTGTTTATCCAGTGTATTCCAGTCCTGTAGGTTATTGAGAGTAATTGGTGGGAGTAAAAGCTTTAATAGAGATGAGTTTTAAAGCTGCTTACTGCATTAACCTGTTGTTTGGGTTGGCTGGGGTAATGAGGGAGGGGTTGAGGTAGTGTTAGTATCATTATTGTTGTCTGTATTATTATCGTTATTATATTTATCATCTTTATACAGCGACGTTAATATCATGGTTATCGTCAGAGAGAGAGAGAGAGAGAGAGAGAGAGAGAGAGAGAGAGAGAGAGAGAGAGAGAGAGAGAGAGAGAGAGAGAGAGAGAGAGAGAGAGAGAGAGAGAGAGAGAGAGCGTACCTGGTGTCGCGTCAATAAAGAAAGGCAGGGTATAGCACCGGGGAATTAGTTGTACTGGGACCTCGTATGAACCAGAAGGGTGTTGTTATAAGTGCTTAACCAGAAAAAAGTCACCTCTTTCCTCATCGATGACTACAGGGGTGGGTGCGGCTATCAAAAGTGTCCCTTGTCTTGTTACTATATCGTCGTATTTATTTTCCTCAGCAGCTTTCATGACTCACTCTGATCTGAAAAATTAATCCTCCGTCGCTAGCTGGAAAGAGAAGTGAGAAGGTTAGGAGAGATTACACTTTTTTTTTTTTTTACTCTAACCTGACCTAAAATTGCCAACTAAAGACCTTACATAATAACAGTAGATTAACAGTAGGATATGATGATGGTCACGAGAAAGTGCTGTGGAAAGGATGTAGATTCATAGTACTGTATTATCTTATTTTATCACTGAGCTACGTATAATAAGCTGCAAAACGACGAAAATCTGGGTCAAGTTAAAGTGAAAGGAGTATAGCAGAGGTAAAACCTTAACAGAGATAAGCTTTCAAGTTGCTTAGTTCATTATTCTGTTGTGGTGATTCAATGTGTAACGGAGTGTGGTTGGCGTGTTTTTATTATATTCTGTCTACTTTAACGTGGCCTAAAATTGTCATATCTCCATGCTGAACGCTGAGTTGTAACAAGAGATTAACGCTAGAGTAAGATGTTAGTCACGAAGAAGTGCTATGAAAAAGATGTAGAGCCGTCGTATTGTCTTATTCTACCATTCAGCTATGGTAAATAAGCCGCAAAAAGACGGAAATTCGAGTCACGATGAAAGAACTATATCATTACTATTACTTGGCGTCAGCATTTGTTTGTGGCCACCTCGTACGGGATTAAGGCGTCTGGCAATAGATAGATATATAGATTTTTATTGTTTTGTCATCCTAATCGTCAATATTATCCTCATCCATGTCATCGTTGTCATCATTATATTATCGACAAAATTATCATCCTCATAATCTTCAACACAATCATTATCACCATCAGCCTCATTAATGTCATCGTGGACATCAGCTTTATTATCAACAACATTATTATCATCATCTGTATTTAATCATCATCATCATCATCATCATTATCATCATCATCTCCATCCAGACCTTCTTTCCCATCCCAAGTTAGGGTGAGGTACGGTCCAGAGATCCAGAAAATTTTTGATGGAATGAGATACTAACCAGAAATATTTTCTTCTTGGAGGGAACAATCTTGAGGGCTTCTGGCCTTTGGTTCCTTCTTCCTCGCATTATAAAAAAGAAGTTGAATGAGCCACACTCCCATTCACACACAATTTAAGCCCAAGGAATCCTGAAACACCTGCATCTTTACAAATTCCACTTTTTTTTTTTAATTTTTTGAACTCGGATATAATTTCTCCCACCTCGCTTCTTATCTCTACGTGTGAACCCCAGCACAATCTTCTCCCAGTATCTCTAATTACTCCCTGACTTATCTTTTATCTAGAGCCTTAATAGGTTTCTTGATGTAGGAATCCTAAGTTAAAAAAGAGTAGCCTATTTATTTATTTATTTTTTGCCTGTAGTTTTCCTTTAATTTCTGGATGGAGAGCAGTTTACTTTTTTTTTGATGGTGAAGTGTGTGTGTGTGTGTGTGTGTGTGTGTGTGTGTGAGAGAGAGAGAGAGAGAGAGAGAGAGAGAGAGAGAGAGAGAGAGAGAGAGAGAGGACCCTCACCAAAGAAAAACAAGAAAAAAAACAAAACCTACATACATTCCTTCCATACCTGACGACCTGGCGTATGAGGTCAGAGGCAATATTTCCTTAACACCCTTAATCCAGTGACTTATCTTTTATTTAGTTCATGCTATTTCCAGACGATTTTATTTATTTTTTTGAAAAACCATTTGTAGCGAGAGGATCAGAAACAGTCTCCATTAACCCCTTCACTACCTAATTCCCTTCACTATGCTGAGAAAAATCGTCTGAAGGAAGAAAGAGTTAAATTACTGAGCACGTTCCTCGACCGAGCCATGAAACCAACAAAGGAGAGGGGGTAAAGAAGTGGGCGTAGTGAGCAAAGGAGTGGGCGGGATGGGCTGGATATCTGCGTGGCGCTAGGACTGGGGCCGGAAAACATATATCCTGTGAAAATGAGTACTGCAGGATTAGGTGTCTGAGTGTAATAAAGGTTTGTTGTAATTATCCTCTAAAACTGAATGTCGAGAGGGTGGGAAGGAAAGAAATGGACTTGAGGAACAAAGGAATGGGTGGGATGGAAGGGAAATGTGGGTGGAGGATGAGGAAGGGGCTATGAGAGTATACAGGGTGAAAATAATTGCTGTGAAATTAATAGCCTGACTGCAGTGAAGGTATGTTTCAAAATGTTCTCCAGCACAAGCAAGAACGAGAACAAGATAGGCTTACACTGGTGAACAACAACAAAACAAGCCTACACTGCTGGGCAAAAACAAAACAGAACAAACTAATCTTATTTTTCGTGTTTACCTGACCTTTTGCGACGTAGGTAAAAATACGTCATGAGGCAGAATGGCTTAACCCACGAAGGGACAGATACCGGCTGACCTTACACGACCTGGCCTGACCTTCCAGTGACCCGTAGAACCCACACGTAGGCAGGGCAGGGTGGGTTCCGGGTAGGGGTGGGGGTTGGGGGTCGTGGGTCAGAGGTTATATAGAGTTCAGTGGGACCAATATGCATGTTCAAAAGTGTATGTGGGAGGAGAGGCGAAAGAGAGAGAGGGAGGAAATGTGAAAAGGAGAGAAAGAGAGAGAGGAAATGTGAAAGGGAGAGAAAGAAAGAAAGAAAACATGGAAATAAGAGAGAAAGAGAGCGAGGAAATGTGGAGAGAGAGAGAGAGAGAGAGAGAGAGAGAGAGAGAGAGAGAGAGAGAGAGAGAGAGAGAGAGAATGTGAAACAGAGATAAGGGAAAAAAGAAGCTATGACTTATAAATACGAAAGGGGCACTGTCAAAAATAAACCTAAAAGGGAGTGTAAAGGTGAGTGTGTAAAAAGAGAAATAAAAGAAAAAGTGAGAGAGCACGTGAAAATAAAGAAAAATAAAGAAAAAGAATGAATGTGAAGAAGAGAGAATGTGGAAAAAAAAGAAAATGAAAAGGAGAGAAAGTGAAGAAGAGAATGTGAAAAATGAATACCGGTATGATGAAAAAGGATAATAAAGGAGAATTACAGTGAAACAGAGCAAGTTATAAATAGCAACAGTGGAAAGAGAGTATGTAAAAAGGTGTAAACATGTAAGAGAGAGAGAGAGAGAGAGAGAGAGAGAGAGAGAGAGAGAGAGAGAGAGAGAGAGAGATAAAAGTGGGTGAAGAGAGATAATCTGAAAAACTATGAGGAAAAGAGTGTGAAAGAGAGAGAGAGAGAGAGAGAGAGAGAGAGAGAGAGAGAGAGAGAGAGAGAGAGAGAGAGAGAGAGAGAGAGAGAGAGAGAGAGAGAGAGAGAGAGAGAGAGAGAGAGAACAAATAAAGACGGACAAGTAGACAGGTCTGATGAAAAAAAGGTGAGTGGGAGGGACGCAATGTGAGAAAATGGAAGAGAGAGAGAGAAAGAGAGAGAGAGAGAGAGAGACAGACAGAGACAGAGACAGAGACAGAGAGAGAGAGAGACGAGGTAGGTGAGCCCGCCTCGCAGTAAAGAGATTAAGGCCATACCTCTTCCAGTTTGAAAAGTCTCTTCGAAGCGAATTAAATCGTCTGACATAAAAGAAATAAGACATACAAGAATAAGACATAAGAAATAAGACATAATAGTAGTAAAGAATGTTAATAAAGACAAGTGGAGTAATTCGTAGTAAAGGAAGAGAGGAGGAGGAGAGATAGAAACGTCTCAAGAGAGAGTATTTCCTGTTTTAGTGCTCCTTATGTCTTTATTAGGGGATGGGGGTGGTGGGGGTGAAGGTGAGTGTAAGAGGGGGGGGGAGGAAGGGTTAGGATGGGGTATGAGAGGAAAGGGTAGGAGGGTGGGTGGATGTTAGTATGCTAAGGTGAGAGGGAGGGTGAATGTGTTAGTATGTTAAGATGAGAGGGAGAGTGAGGATGAGGGTGTGGGTGTGTTAGTTTGAGACAGAGGGCGAGGTTAGGTGTGGGTGTGTTAAGATGAGAGGGAGGATGAGGGTGTGCTGCTGCGAGAGGGAAGGTTAGGATGGATGGGTTAGGGTGAGTGAAAGGTGAAGGTTGTCTTGGGACTAATGAGATGGTCCTTGGGTTAAGGTACACGAAAGTAGGGGAAGGTGAAGATGAGTGTGAGAGGTAGGCAGTGTGAGTGGTGAGTGAGAGTGAAGCTGGTTATGAGTGAGGCTGTGTGAGGAGGAGGGTGTGGGTGGGCGAGAATGAGGCAGGCTGAGAGAAGGAGTGAGGAGAAAGGGTGTGAGGGAGGGAGTGAAAATGTAGGAGGGTGACACTGTGAATGGTTATGGATGAGGAAGCGTGAGCCAGAGTTAGGATGAAGGTACGTGAGGGTGCAACAGGCTGAGAATGAGGCTGGATGTGAAGGTGGGTGAGAGTGACTACAAATGGAGACGGATGAAACAGGGTAAGACAGAGTTGGGGTCTTTTTGTTGAAACTACGCACGTGAAGATGTAGGTCAGTCTCCTATATCTGACGGTCATTTGGCCAGTAATGAGGTAAGGTATATCTGTGGTCTCTCTCGCTGATCAATGCGCTCTATAACGTGGCATGCAGGCTTAAAACATCTAATTCTTACAGCGGTTCAAAAAAGGTCGTCAGAAACAGGGGGCTTGCATACACCTTCGCATATTCAGTCCCACAATCTCAAATTCCGACTTGCCCCAACACAGACACAGACACAGACACACACACACACACACACACACACACACACACACACACACACACACACACACGCACTAACATATATTCTTAGCATCCATACTCACATTTCTCTCCTTCATCCACATCCAGTCACTCTCTCCTTCCACCCGAACACACCCCACCTCATACCCCAGTCTTATCCCACAACCTCTGAAGCAAAATTCACCAGTATATCTTCTTTACCTTCTCTTGCGCCACCCACTCATACCGCCCCTCACATCCTCTTCTAGCACCTCCTAGCACCCCCACCCCCACATCTTCCTATTCTAGAATGTAAAAGGTGTAGAATTGTAGGACTACATATTATATTTACAAATCATAATAGATAGATAGATAAATAGATAGAGAGACAGATAGAAGCAGGGAGTCAGATGATGAGAAGGTATTGTGTCTGCAAGAATCGAGCAATGCTAAACATGCTTACACTGAGGAAAGCTGACGACAGCGGCCAGTAAGGAGATGATGCAGTTAGCTGTCAGCAGTCCTCTCGTGAACAAAGACCTAGTCCATCCACGAGGAACACACGTGACACACCCCTGCTACACCAGAATTTAGGAAAGAGAGCTCAGACGGAGATTAGCCACAGAACAGGCAAGAGAGAGGGGGACAAGCGATCCTAGAGACAGGTCACGGGAGAAGGGCTTGGCAATTAGAGAGAGAGACAGATAGCGAGACAGGGAGGTAGCAACCCGGGACTTATACTTCGTTCCGTGTGAGAGACTTGTTAATATTTCCAAGACAAATAAAAATAGTCCCATACTATTCTTTACCTCTCCTGTCACTACATGACAAATGGGGAAGCTACTACAAGATATAAAAGCCGCTCGACCACAAGTCTAAAATATATATATATATAACTCAACTACAACTCAAGCGCAAAGAACCACAAGGTATTTTATGACACAAAGTCATTTATGACATTTGGTAGCAGCGAACGTATACGAACCTCGTCTACGAATCAACATTAAATTCCTACAAAAAATATCAAGATTGAAAACAAGAATATCTCTCTCTCAACCAACAACACAACCGGCTCCTGACGCTTCTCTCCAACCAGCCCCCTCCGTCTCCCAGATCATCATGCTGATGCAGAGGTCAAGAGATCACACGACGCCTTGATACGATCTTACAATTTCTACGCCGAACCAGCGAAACTACGGACATCGTCTCCCAATTAAAAGCAAATTTCTACAAAAGCAGGCGATACTCTACAAGATTAGCTTCAGTCTACAGTGAATCACTACAAAATACAGCCTACAATGCAAATGGTCTACAAGTCTACGAAACAATTCTATAATCTTCACGTAACTTCAAGCAGCAACAAGAAGAATATAAAACGAAGCAAGTAAAGAAGAGGAAAAACCAAAGCAACAAGCACACCACTCTCTCCCGCCTGACCCAGAGGTCAAGACACGCAGCAAAGCACCAAGTCCATATTCACAACTAGTCTTACTCACCCGTCTTCACTCAAGTTACTCATCGCTACTCATTCACTCACCACAGCTACCAGTGTGGGAAGTTGAGGTCATCATGCGTGCTTGCTGAACAGACGCCACGTCAGTCAACACACCACCTGCACCACCACTCACACCATTCCCACCACGGTAAAAATTAGTGAGTTACATAGTTACTTCATTCATACAATACACAGTGATAGACAATAAGCTTCTGCACAAACATATAAAACGTGCTGTATAGTTACAGCTTAAATACACATACTTACTTCAGTTATCTGCATAACTCAATCACTAAATAATCACCAACAATAATTATTCTACACTGTATATATTCATTCATTTATTATAACATTTATTTACTACCAACGAGTGTTACCATTTATACCTACATAAAATACGTGTTTCATACATACAACTATACATTATTATATCTACAAAGTGATAAAGAAAATATACCATCACAGTTACTCAGTGAGCAATTAAAATAACTGTATTAAACATTTATTAATTAAAGCTACCTAGTGGAAACATATAAATTAAGTTACAAGGTAAACTAGAAGAAAAAAAAAATGGCCAACACAAATGCCGTTAGCAAGAGTGAACATCTTCAACACAATCGTGAAGACAATGATTTCCACACAGTGCTGACACACATATTACCCACGATAGGTACAGGTGAACAACAAGTCAGTGTGTATAGTTAATACTGTATATAGTGTATATATATATATTTTTTATATAAAATAACAAAATATGGGACTATATAATATCATTTTATAATCTCTGTGCAATATAAACTAAACTTTAAAAAAAAAGTATCCCAAGGAAATTAGCCAGTAATTATGCAACCATGAACAACATGGAAAAAGCGTACACAAGCTAAGAAAAACAAACTATAGAAAATCAATACATACAAAAAAAAAAAAAAATGAAAGAAAGGAAGAAAGAAAGAAAAAGTAAGAAAGAAAAAAGAGAAATAGAGTAAGATCACATAACAAACAAATGAAAATAAGTGTAAGTGTTACTACATATGTCAAAATACCACATAAACTACAAACAAAATAGCAAATTGTTGTCTCCACAAACAAGTGGCATGGCACATCATCACTATCATCGACCGCAGCATATGTTAGGACTGCAATTATTACAATTATGTAACTACAAACAATATGTACCAATTTATGTGACAGTTGCATTAACAAGATGTAACTTTTATGTAACCTTAACTACAATTATGTAACTACAAACAATACTACAAACAATATGTACCATTTCTGTGACAGTTGCATTAACAAGATGTAACTTTTATGTAACTTTAACTACAATAATGTAACTACAAACGATATGTAACAATTATGTAACGACAAACGATTGCATTATGTTACACTTTGCCAATTAACAGTTGCATTAACAAGATGTAACTTTTATGTAACTTTAACTACAATTATAAGGCCAAGACACTTATGTAATAGTTGCATTAACAAAATGTAACTACAATTATAAGGCCAACACAATTATGCATTACCACAATATTTTGTAACAATTCATAAAATGTTACAATTATGTAGTACCACAATGTTAGTACAATATTATAAGTCATACAATTATAGCACAATTCTGTATTACCAGTATCATCATACAAGTTAGGTGAAATATTAGACATTACTAAAGTGATAACTCAAATATGTAATGTATAACCTAGCAGTATTACCATTGCACAATTATATGCGTACGTCTGTTGTACATGCACGTCTTACACAGTGTTATACAACAACCATTGCATTTATTCAAATATGTATACAACTTGTTTAAAATGTAATATTACTGAATAATCACTATTTACTATATTATATGTATACAATATTCATACAATTTACTTTTACAATATTATGTATTTCACTTAATTAGCTTATAAGTTCATTATAATGTATATATAATATGTATTAATATGTTATGACTATTAAATGTCGATGGTACGCCATTTTCGCGCAGCCGAGCAGATGTAGGACTACATATATTTACAAATCATAATAGATAGATAGATAAATAGATAGACAGAGAGACAGATAGAAGCAGGGAGTCAGATGATGAGAAGGTATTGTGTCTGCAAGAATCGAGCAATGCTAAACATGCTTACACTGAGGAAAGCTGACGACAGCGGCCAGTAAGGAGATGATGCAGTTAGCTGTCAGCAGTCCTCTCGTGAACAAAGACCTAGTCCATCCACGAGGAACACACGTGACACACCCCTGCTACACCAGAATTTAGGAAAGAGAGCTCAGACGGAGATTAGCCACAGAACAGACAAGAGAGAGGGGGACAAGCGATCCTAGAGACAGGTCACGGGAGAAGGGCTTGGCAATTAGAGAGAGAGACAGATAGCGAGACAGGGAGGTAGCAACCCGGGACTTATACTTCGTTCCGTGTGAGAGACTTGTTAATATTTCCAAGACAAATAAAAATAGTCCCACACTATTCTTTACCTCTCCTGTCACTACATGACAAATGGGGAAGCTACTACAAGATATAAAAGCCGCTCGACCACAAGTCTAAAATATATATATATATAACTCAACTACAACTCAAGCGCAAAGAACCACAAGGTATTTTATGACACAAAGTCATTTATGACAGAATAAGATTTCCTTTTCCTCTTTCCTGTGAAATTTCCATGACAGTTTTTTTTATGCTGTATGGTGGTCATTCTCAGTATTTCCTGCCGGCTTTGGCTGGGGGGTTCGGTGGGTGGGGGAGAGTCTTCCTACTCCTCTGTCCTTGGCTTTATCTAATAGGATAGTTTTCTTTGTTATAACCTTCCCTATACCAAACAGCCACGAAAGGACCAACAGGTCTGTTGCTGTTTAGCTTTTCTTTGTACTCCTTTGTACCCCTCCCACTCCCTCCTTCTCCAACTCCCTCCCCCTCACTTCGAACCCTCCTAGCCCCTCCCTGACCCCTCCCCCCTTAGGAGACACCGTGAAGCAAGGAGTCACCGGTCCATCTTCTTTACCTCGTGAAATATATATGAGGGGAGGGAGGAGACTCGACGGCCACTGAAATTCTCTTGCTTTAGCTGGATGAGTGGGCGGATGGGTGGGATGGCTGGGATAGGGCGGCTGGGTGGGGCAATGAGTGGATGGATGGGTGGGAGGGTAGGTGAGAGAGTGGATGGATGGATATGAGGGAGGATGAGTGAGTGGATGGGAGGGTACGTGGGACAATGGGTGGATGGATGAGAGGGAGGATGGGTGAATGGATGGGAAAATGGGTGGGGATAGATGGGACAGAGTGAGTGAATGAGGGTAGTGAGTGGATAGGTGGATGGATGATTGAATGGACTGGAGGGTGGGTGGAGGATGGTGGGAGAATAACTGGATGAGTGGATAGAGAGGTGGCGGTACAGAGTGTAGAATGCATGGATAGATGAGCGGATGGATGGGTGGATAAGAGATGGTTGGATAGATCTGGGGGTGGCAAGGAGGGTATATATGATAATTGGGACGTGTGGGAGACAGTAGGTAGGGTACACCACACACACACACACACACACACACACACACACACACACACACACACACACACACAATACACCGCTCGCTGGTGCAGAGGTAACGTTCTCGTTTGCCAACTGGTGGACGGGAGTTCGCGCCTCGCTCAGGTTGCGAAAAGTTCCACTGACGAAGTGGGTGGCTACTGTCCCCCTTGAGCAAGGGGACGGGTGTGTGCGTGTGTGAAGGTCACAGCCTTGCCCTTAGATTGGACTATATGAGCTCTCAGCTCCCTTCCGGGAGGGTAAAAGCTGACGATCACGACCATCAAGTGATCCTGACCGACCCGGTGAATTACAATGATTCGAATAAGTTCCCTTTATGTCTAGGTTTGCATCATAGCACACTTCATTTTTAACCCCTCCATTCCTGTGATTTATTTTTTTGTGAATTCTTACTACTCTCAGACGATTTCATTCAGCTTAGAGGTAACGTTTCGAGTCGGAGGGATTTGATCTTCGTTTCATTAACCCCACTACTGGAGGTCTGTCAAAAATAAAATCGTCTACAAATAGAAAATATAAGATAAAAAAAAATTGCGTCATCGTTCTGAAGTGGTTATTTTTTTTTTTTTTTTCTGTCGTTCTTGAGTAATTTCCCTCAGGTACTGTCTCTCTGGAAGGTGTTATTTCAGTCTGTATTTTCCTGTACGACTTATTGGTGGGGAGTTTTGGAGGCTTCTTGTTGCTCTGCCATTCTCTTGTGCTTCTTCATTCATACATACATTCTCACATTCATCATTTAATTCTCTCTCTCTCCCTCTCTCTCTCTCTCTCTCTCTCTCTCTCTCTCTCTCTCTCTCTCTCTCTCTCTCTCTCTCGTAAGACTTATTGCTGAAGGGTTTGGAATCTTCTTACTGTTTTTTCTTATTCATGTACTTTTTCATTCATTCATTCATTCATCTATTCATCATTTAATCCTTTTTTGCCCACCAGGAACGTAAAAGCCCGTGACAAGGCTAGGCAGTCCCGACAGTTAAGGAGAGGGTGACCAGCCTCACTCATCCCTGAATGGCATTATGTGACCAATAAACCCCAACCAACCCTAGGATTAAAACCATTACGGGTCTTTTAAGGCTGAAGCGTGTTGAGTAAGACCATATAACAATCCATGGTGGTCAGTCTGCTGGTGTGGGCGTAGGTGTGGCCGTGGGAGTTGGAAATGGATAAATGATGCAAGGGTGATATCGGAAGGTATGTGTGTTCTATATATCCATCTGTGAGTGGGTGGGATACAGTGAGTGGGTGGGATACAGTGAGTGGGTGGGGTACAGTGAGTGGGTGGGACACAGTGAGTGGGTGGGACACAGAGAGTGGGTGGGATGCAGTGAGTGGGTGGGATACAGTGAGTGGGTGGGACACAGTGAGTGGGTGGGATACAGTGAGTGAGTGGGGTACAGTGAGTGGGTGGGATACATTGAGTGGGTGGGACACAGTGAGTGGGTGGGACACAGTGAGTGGGTGGGACACAGAGAGTGCGTGGGATGCAGTGAGTGGGTGGGATACAGTGAGTGGGTGGGACACAGTGAGTGGGTGGGATACAAAGAGTGCGTGGGACACTGAGCGGGTAGGATACAGTGAGCAGGTGGGATACAGTGAGCTGGTGGGATACAGTGAGAGGGTGGGATAGAGTGAGTGGGTGGGATACAGTAAGTGGGTTGGATACAGTGAGTGGGTGGGATACAGTGAGTGGGTGGGAAGAGAGACCGCCCACACTCTGACCTGATCGCATTATGTACGTTCCGGTGAGGTGAGGTGAAGAGGGAAGTGGAAATGTGGGTGGAGTGAGGAGGCCTGAGGGAGGAAATGATGAAAGGAAGGCTTGGAAGACGGGTGGTTTTGTACTGTAGAGTGGGGTGGGGTGGCGAGAGGAAATGAGGAGGGAGAATTGGAAGGAGGGTGGTAATGTGGAGCAGGCGGAGAGAGAAGGGATGAAGAAGGAGAGGGAGGGAGGAATGGAAGTAAGGTGGTAATGTACAGCAGAATGGAGAAGGGAGAGAGAAGGAACTGGGAAGAGAGTGGCGAGTATAGAAAGGCTGAGAGAGGAAATGAGAAAGGAGAAATGGAGGGAAGGTGGATATGTGCAGAAGGGTGGTGAGAAGAAGGGAAGAGGGAAGAATGGAAACAGTGTGGTAATGTGGAGCAGCGTGGAGACAGGAAGGTTGAGAGAGATGTGGAAAATGAAGGTGGTAAGGCGGCAAGGAAAATGTGGAGAGAGAAAGGAGGGGGATGCCTTTCAAAGTCAGTCAAAGAAGCGTTTATACCGAGACACCTAGACATGCTGCAGTTGAAAGCCTGGAGATCAAAGGGAGGGTGAAAGACAGAGGAAGCAAAGTTTACTTCTACGACAGACTAAGAGTGTCAGTAAACTTCTGCTTCAGCGAGTTAGACAGATAAAAGGCGTCTCTGTCTGCCAATCAATCAGTCAGTCCATCTATCTATCTCTCTATCTATCTATATACGCATGCGTGGCTCAGTGGCATAAGATAACCCTTAGATTCTACATCTGTTCCATATCATTCTTCGTTGGCACATTCTTTTTCTGTTTGTTTGTTTGTTTTTGTTTTCGTCCTGTTGCAGTTTATTTCACGTACCTCAAGTGGCAGAACAAGACAATGCTAAGGTCCGACATGCTTTCATTAACACTTCTTCATGACTAGCACCATATTCGGATGTTAATATATCGCAATAATTCAACATTGAAGATGGAGAGATAGCAGTTTTAGGCCAAGTTAGAGTAAAAAGAGGTATAGAGTAGAAATAATCCTAACGTACTGGGGTTGATGTGAGGTAGGTAAGGAATTATATTTAACACAAACCATCAAAGGAAGTTCTATAGAGGGACGAAGGGGACGAAGACAATGCTGAATTAAGGGAAGAAAAATGAGGCGCTATGGTGAAGAAAAGAGGCGAGGGATGCGGGGTAAAACTTTTGAGCCGGAAGGGGAAGACAAAGCGGAAGGTGTGTGTGTGTGTGTGTGTGTGTGTGTGTGTGTGAGAGAGAGAGAGAGAGAGAGAGAGAGAGAGAGAGAGAGAGAGAGAGAGGTCATAATGGAGTTACTGTAATTAAAAGAGAACAGAATAACTCAATGTGAATATAAAAGAAGGCAGCTAAAAATCAAAGCAGGGAAATGAGGAAGAGGAAGAGGAAATGAGAGAAATGATAGGAGATGATGTAGGGGAAGAGGAACTGAGAGAATTAATGTGAAATGACCTTACTTAAATGACGGGAAATGAGAGACCCAGAAGTGAGATGTCAAATATCCTGGAGTGAGAGGATGTGAAATGAGGTGAAATGATCTTAAGTAATATGCCCTTGAAGTGAGCTGAGATGAGGTGGCCTGAAATGAGATGAGTTGAAATGAGCTGAGATGAAATGAAGAAAAAATGACCCAGAATAAGATGATCTAGAATGAAAGTGCCGAATAAGATGAGATGAGCTGAGATGAGGCGAGGTAAGATGGGCTGAGATGAGCTGAGATGAGACTGAGGTGAGATGGTATAACGTAAGATGAGCTGAGATTAGTTGATATGATTTGAGGTGGCGTGAGATGAGCTGAGACGAGCTTGAGAGACCGCGAATTGTTCCTGAGATAGTTCCTGCTGCTTCTGTGGCTCTGTCAGGAGTTGGAGATTGCACACACACACACACACACACACACACACACACACACACACACACACACACACACACACACACACACACACACACATCTGTAAATACACACACACGTACATACTAACATACAGTCACCTAAGACACACACACACACACACACACACACACACACACACACACACACACATCTGTAAATACACACACACGTACATACTAACATACAGTCACCTAAGACACACACACACACACACACACACACACACACACACACACACACTCCTGGGAATTTTGTCAGTGTGCTCTAGTGGATGGAAAGGATAGACGGTGAGCTCTTGATCGCGAGTTCCAATCTACGCTGTTGCACGAAAAAAACTGAGGATCTGAACTTAATAACAAGCATATTCATTCTGTTCACTCCTCTTGTATAATTCACCTATAGCACGTTTATTACAAGCTGGCGCAGACCATTAACCCTTTCAGCTTAATTGATGGCCATGTGTGATCAGATTAGAGGGTGGCTTTGACTAGAAACCAAGGAGACTGTTTCCCGCCTCATATCTAAGGCTTGTGGAAATTAATGCATCCAAGCCTTGTGGGAATGGAAATCGCCAGACTAATGAAGGTTATTTATAAGACGCCTGTGGTTAGTAATTATCGTTAGCCTGCATCCCACATTAGAGAAAGCTGGCAGCAACATACAGGAAGACCAGATAAGTTCCATCACTGTCACTTACCTCAAAAACCATAAAAAAAATAAATCAGAGTCCGTATCCCACTTTGCGATTTTAGATTTAGGGATATGAGTCTTAGTATTAATGCTGTGAAATTGGCCCAGTTCCCTCAGGTGAAAGCAAACCGACTAATAACCAAGGAGACTCATTCCTACCTCATAACTAGGAATGTAAGAATCAAAGAAAATAGAAAACACACACACACACACACACACACACACACACACACACACACACACACACACACACATTTCTACCTCATAACCAAGACTGTAATAGCCAAAGGGATCATCCATGTGTGTGTGTGTGTGTGTGTGTGTGTGTGTGTGTGTGTGTGTGTGTGTTGAATAAAGCCGTCTGAAAATAGCAATAACAAATAAAGTAAAATCGTCACGTAGAGTATAAAAGACCATCCCTAGGCTCAATAAAACCGTCTGAAAGTAGCAAAAGTGAATATAAAAACTTGTCGTCGAAATCAGAGGGTTTATTTTATTCCCACTATTACCATAAACCCTTTCAACCCGATGACATACTTTTATATTCTTGCTACCTACCCTTTTTTTCCTTTTATTTCTTTCTTTCTTTTTTTTTTTTTTTTTTTTTAAGTTCAGGGGGGAGTCAGGAAATTATGGGGTTTATGAATACTTTGTTAACCCCTATATTTTGATGTCTCTCCTAATCTGAGTAAAATCGCCTTATGATAAACAGAATAAATAATAAATATACGTGGGCGGGTTGAAAGGGTGAAATCGGAGACCTTTAGTGGTCAGGTTGATAACACTTGTTGGTTATCCATCCTGAGGTGGGTTCGATCCTATCCGGGGCAGGTATTTAAGAGACAGGAATAGCATATCCTTGACAATTTTCTCCCTGTCTAGGTTCCCCTGGTGACATGTTCAGACTAACTCGCAAGCACTCTCGCTCTAACATTCTAAAGTTCCTATAGTCTGACAGATCGAAACGTAGGGTTTTGGTGGAGTCACCCCCTCCCTGCACTGTTGCCACGTTTCCGAGCTGACCTCTCCATCAGCGATGACCTTGACACTGTTTCCCTCTTGTGATCTCCGTTTTTCTAATACCCCCTATACCCCTGCCACCAACACCCCCTATACCCCTACCCCCAACAACACCCCCATCAACAACACCCGCTATACCTCCACCACCAACACCTCCTATAAATATAGACCCCCACCATCAACACCTGTATAATAATTAGCCGTTGATAATTGCTATACTTTTATTGAGAGCATACATTCTACCCTATTGCTCAAACTCCCTAATCTTACAATCCCATCTGTCTTAATCCTTCCCACTGCCTTCGTTCCTAAATCCCTTAATTGATCTATTTTTAACCTAAGTGTCCCCACACCTTTTAAACCATTTACCTCTCTGTCACTATTCTCCACCATATGTATCAACTTGTATTATATTGTGTATAGAACTTTCATACTGTATGCTGTACTACTGTATAATGTATAAGAATACCCACTGTTTAGTGGAAATAAAGTTTTATTATTATTATTATTATTATTATTATTTCTCTCTCTCTCTCTCTCTCTCTCTCTCTCTCTCTCTCTCTCTCTCGCTAGATTTTGTTATGTGTCATCCATGGTTTTTTACTTCCATTTTTATGTATGGATTATAATTTTGACTTTATTTCCGCACCACCCTTGAGGTAAAAGTCACGGCGCGTTTTTTTTATAGAGGTTTCCCCAATAGGCCTAAATCCTGTAGGGGTTGGTGACCTCCCACAGCGTACACACAAACACGTGTCGCGTGAGTGCTGCCACCCCAGAGCTGTTTGATATATTTATTTTAATTATGAAAGGATCGCCTCTTCCCACTTTTATCCCTTCAAATTTTCTTGCAATTATACTTGCTAAATTAATTAGCAATGTTAGAAGTGTTGGGGAAGTAAATAATAATTAGAATATTTTTAGAGCAACACTGCCAAATTTTTATGCCACGTTTCTCTATTATCGTATAATATAGTATGCAGAATAGTTTTATTCTTCCTTGATACATGTCAGCACTTTCATTACAGTTATATTAGTATGAGTTATGTTTATGTATCATTCCTACTACACAAACCACAGGCGTTATACATCGTAGGGTTAGGAAACATGGCAATAGTGTAGGGAGGGGGTGACTCCACCCAAACCCTATGTTACGAGGAGGAACACTATAGTTCATTTCTCACTCGAAGGGCGGTATTATTAAGGCTGGAGCATGAGGGCTTGATCAAGGTTCCAGTTTCCGACGGTGATGAAATTGTCTGGCCTTTATTTATGGTTGCTGACTACGCTCTGTCGTGTGGGATGAACGCTGATCACATCTAACAACTACAGGTGTTCCGTAAATGATCGGCAGCACTTAAGGATCTGCCTACAACTTTGCGCATTTTTTTTAATAGCTCGGCCGTACATTCCTAACGACTTCCACATTTACGTTCCCTGCACACCGACAGAATCGAGTCATGACATACAGGACATGGCTTGTCATTCTAACGCTAAGTTTTAACACTTTAAATCCGAGTGACGGTATTTGTAGTTTGTTATAGCC
Source organism: Coenobita brevimanus (assembly GCF_032717465.1). Classification (NCBI taxonomy): domain Eukaryota; kingdom Metazoa; phylum Arthropoda; class Malacostraca; order Decapoda; family Coenobitidae; genus Coenobita; species Coenobita brevimanus. The sequence continues at coordinate 23,476,696 of NC_137022.1, read as the reverse complement.
TACCAGATGATTGTACTGGGCCTTGTGTACCGAAGGGGTTTATTAACGCTAGGTCTAGAGTAAAAGTTAAATTGAATAAAATCGTATGGGGACGGCAAGAATGAAATGGTCAGGTACAATATACAAGGTGGGGGAGCATCATGGCACGCTAAAATCTACGGAAGCTGAGCACCTCGTTTCCGAAGATCCTAAGTGAGGGCCTGACGGACGGCTTAGGTTCTAGAGTTGCTCCGGTACCTAAATGGACGTTCGCGGTCTCAGTGGGTTTTGCATTTAATTAAACAGAAGAGGTGGAGACCAATCACGATGAGTCCAGTCGAAGCAAGAACAGACTATTTTGCGTCAGGCACAGAGTCACATCTAAGTGGTTTTGGAGGTTTCGTATCACCTGTTTCATAACGACTTATTTTCCACATTACAGCCCAATATCTACGTGTAAGTTTTTGATGCGAAATTTGTCGATATTAAAGAGACTCAAGTAAGATATAAAACAGTGGTAAGAAGTACTCAGCAACATAAATCGCTCAGGAAGAGTTGTTACGAAGCTTCTAAAGCCATCTAGAGTCGGTGGTGTATGGGTTAGCAGTTTCAGTTCGGAAATGGAAGAACCCGCGTTTATTTTTATCCCCGACCAGACTCACAGATAAAGTTTGTTTCCCCTCTCGTCCTTGTTCGTCCTTTAGTACAAATGGGGACCTTGAAGTAACATTGACTGCTGCGGGTAGTTATCTAGGAACGAGAGAGAGAGAGAGAGAGAGAGAGAGAGAGAGAGAGAGAGAGAGAGAGAGAGAGAGAGATAGGCTTGTATAAAGAACATAATTTTACAGGTATAAGATGATAGTCTGTAATTTCACTTATAAATATTAGCAAGCTGGGGTACATGTGTAAATGCAGTTTAAACTAGAGACACACTTGCATGCATGAAATTATGTGAACGTGTAAGTCCCTCCCCCACACCTACACACACACACACACACACACACACACACACACACACACACACACACACACACACACACACACACACACACACACAGGTTACCAAAGACCCCACACACAAAAAAAGAGAAAACAACAAAGACCCTAACACATAGATGAGAACACACACACACACACACACACACACACACACACACACACACACACACACACACACACACACACACACACACACACAGCCGCGACCTCTTAATAAGATGTCACCACCAGTTGTCCAGAGACTTGTGGTGGTGGGTAGCAAGCTGTTTCTCTCTCTCTCTCTCTCTCTCTCTCTCTCTCTCTCTCTCCAAGCTAAGACAGTGTAGAGACTATAATTTCCCCTCATCATTTCTCATCAAATTTCCATAACAGCTTTTCCCTGCTTTTCTTTCTTGGTGAGGGAGGACCTTTGTGCTTTGCTATCCTTGTCTTTAACTCAGAATAATTTCGTAGTTTTAACCTGCCCTATAAAAAACGGCCACGAAAGGTCCAATATGCCTCTTGCTGTTTGATCTTTGTACTCCTTTGTATTCCTTATCCTCTTCCTGCCCCTTTTCTCCTCTTCCTCCTCCTCCTCCTCCTCCTCTAAATCGTCTTCCTCTTCTTAAACTTACTTTCTTTTGAGATTTTTGGTTTCTTCTGCTTTCCCTTCTTATCCTCATTTTCCTGTAGCTCTCTGTCTGTCTGTCTGTCTGTCTGTCTCTGTCTCTCTCTCTCTATGTCTCTCTCTGTCTCTCTGTCTGTCTGTCTGACTGTCTGTCTGTCTGTCTGTCTGTCTCTCTCTCTCTCTCTCTCTCTCTCTCTCTCTCTCTCATTGTTATCTCTTTTGCATCTTGTCTGTTTTTTCACACACACACACACACACACACACACACACACACACACACACACACACACACACACACACACACACACACACACATCATCCCTTTTCCCGATTCTCATATTTTCGTTAGTGAGAAGTTAATGTGTGTTTGAGATATCGTGAAATAATGGAAAATATGGATAAAGGGGTTTGACATATTGAAAGAAAAAGGGAATCAAGGAGAGAGAGAGAGAGAGAGAGAGAGAGAGAGAGAGAGAGAGAGAGAGAGAGAGAGAGAGAGAGAGCAATTAAAAGCAGTTCCCTAACTCCTAAACCTTCCTTCTGACGTCATCTCTGGCTCTATATTCACTTCCCCTCCCCCTTCTCTCTCTCTCTCTCTCTCTCTCTCTCTCTCTCTCTCTCTCTCTCTTTCCTTCATTCTGATCGTTTCTTCCTTTTACGTTTTATTTCTGAATCCCTTTTTGTTCTTCCGTTTCTCTTGTCTCATTTTCACCGCCACGTCTCTCTCTCTCTCTCTCTCTCTCTCTCTCTCTCCTTTTTACTCTTCCATTCTTCTTACCAAGCTCACAATCACAATAAAAATGCAGAGAGGAGGAAAGGGAGGGAGGGGGAAGAGGAGGAGGGGAGAGGGCGGGGAAGAGGAAGGGGGGACAGGGCGAGGAAGAGGAGGGGAGGAGAAGGCGGGGAAGAGGAGGAAGGGGGATAGAGGGCGGGGAAAGCAGAAGGGGAGGGAGACAAAAATGAAGGAAAAGGGAGCCAATTTCTAAAAGGAAGGGGGGAGTAGGGAAGATGGGCGATTTGGTGGCTTGGTTGGTTTAATGTGTGGTTTGACGTCACTGCTATGATTCTCTCTCTCTCTCTCTCTCTCTCTCTCTCTCTCTCTCTCTCTCTCCCTCCCTCCCTCTCTTTCTCTCCTTTTTTTTTTAGCACTTGAAACTTACGAACAACTGACCATTCCACGCAAAGCACCGTCGCGGCAAAGAGACACCCTGCCTTACACACCCTGCCCTTGGACATCCTCCCCTTAGACAGCCTCCCCTTAAACACCCTGCCCTAGGACATCCTTCCCTCAGACATCTTCCCCTTAGACACCCTCCCCTTAGACACCCTCCCCTCGGAACTCCTCCCTTTGTCATCCTCCTTGCACACATTCTTCTCTCACAATTTATGTCCTTTATGTGTCCTATTCTCGTTATTCTACAATGCCCTTTTTACCAGGGAGCGAGGTAAGAAGGGAGGAAGGGAGGTGAATAGGGAGCCAAGAGGGAGGACAATGACTTCACCTGGCCTCGTCTGGTATACCCCTCAATGACATCACCTGACACCACTTGACTTCATCTGACCTGACCCTCTCTGACAGCACTGAATCTTGCATGACGCTTGACCCAGTCTAACTTAGTCTCCTGTGATTCCATTTAGTCTTATGTGACCTGACTTTGTGAACCTTTGCCCCATCTAACCGCACTTACTTCTACCTGATTTCTCGTAACCTGGCCCCACCTGACTCAATAAAATCTGACCCCACTTGACCTTATCTGACCTGACCCTGTTTGACCCCATCTGACCTGATCATATATAATCTGACCCTGTATGATCCCGTCTGACCTGACCATATATAAGCTAACCTTGTTTGACCCCACCTGACCTGATCATATATAAGCTAACCTTGTTTGACCCCACCTGACCTGATCATATATAAGCTGACCTTGTTTGACCCCACCTGACCTGATCATATATAAGCTGACCTTGTTTGACCTCACTGACCTGATCATATATAAGCTGACCTTGTTTGACCCCACCTGACTTGATCCTGTGTAACTTGACCCCAACTGACATAACTTTTAATAACTTTGTCCCCGTCTACAGTAAGCTGTTACTTTACAATCTACCTCCACCTCATCTGACTCTACGTAACTTTACTCCACCTAACCCTGCCTGACCCCACCTAATGCTACCTGACCCTCACCTAACCCTACCTGACCCCACCTAATGCTACCTGACCCCCACCTAACCCTACCTGACCCCACCTAATGCTACCTGACCCCCACCTAACCCTACCTGACCCCACCTAATGCTACCTGACCCCCACCTAACCCTACCTGACCCCTACCTAACTCTACCTGACCCCACTTGACCCCACCTAACCTGGCCCTGTATAACCTGACCTCACCTGACCCCATATATCCTGATGGGCGGGTGTGTGGAGTCTTCTTCTTTCATCAGGGAGGACGGGGGGAGGGAATGGTCTATAGGAGCGCAGTGGGCCGTGGAGGAGGGAGGGAGGGAGGAAAGAGAGACGTGGAGGAGGGAGGGAGGGAGGAAACAGGGACGTGGAGATGAGAGGAAAGAGGAGAGAGGGGAAGAGAAGAGGAAAAAGAGAGAAAATGAGAGGGGGGAAAGAGGGACGTGGAGGCAAAGAATGAGGGAAATGGGAGGGAGGGAGGAAAAAGGGACGTGGAGGGAGGGAGGGAAAAGGAACGTGGAGGAAGAGGAATATGGAAAATTTGAAAGAGGGAGGGATAAAGAAGAGACATGATGGTAGGGAAAGAAGGTGAGAGGGATGGAGGAAAGATGGATGTCGAGGGAAGAGGTGTGACGGAGGGGGGAAAGAGGGAGGATAAGGGGACGTGCCGGGAAGGGAGATGTGGAGGAGAGAGGGATAGAGGAGAGAAGGAGATGTAGGAAAGCGAGATATGGAAGAGGAGAGAGGGAGAAAGGGATGGAAGGAGGAGGGAGGTGGAGAAATGAAGAATGTGGAGAGTTTGAAAAGGAGAGGGATGGGGCAGAAACGTGGGGCAAGGGAAAGATGGGATGGAAGGAAGGAAGGAAGGAAGGAAGGTAGAAAGGAAGGAAAGAGAGGCAGAAAACAGATGTAGAAGGAGGGTGGGCAAGGAGGGAGGGACGTAGAGAGAAGGAAAAAGGAAGTGGAAGGAAAGGTAGGAAGGGAAGAAGGAGGGAGGGAGGGAAGGGAAGGAGAGGAGACGGAGAGAAGGAGCTAGAGAAAGGAGTGGAGAGGTGGCAGAAGAGAAGAGAGGAGGAAAAATTGGAAAAACGAAAGGAAAGACTGAGGAAAGAGGGATATGGAAGGCAGGAAAGATGAAGGGAAGGGAAGAAGGGCAAGGAAGGGGGAGGGAAGGAGCAGGGAAGGAGAAAATGAAGGGAGGAGGGTAAAGGTAATGAGAGGTGAGAAAACAAGAGGAGAGGGAAAGAGTGAGTTGAGATGAGATGAGAGGAAAGAGGAGAGATGGGAGGAGAAGACGAAAAGGAGGGAAAATGGGAGGGAGGAAAGAGGGACGTGGAGGCAAGGAAGGAGGGGAATGGAAGAGATGATCTAATCTTAGAAGAAAATTACACACACACACACACACACACACACACACACACACACACACACACACACACACACACAAACAAACACACACACGCACATCATCATCATCATCATCATCAGGGCCAAGGTGTTAAGGCTCTACATATCAGCTTACCGTGATTGAGGAGCGAGCTCTTTAGAAGGACCGCTTTATTTTACCTCCTCCATCCCTCCTCTTTCCTCCCTCCCCCTTTCCCCCTCCCCTTTTCCTTCTCCCTTTTCCCCCCTCCCATTTTCCTTCTCCCTTTTTCCCCTCAGCTTCGCGACCCTTTTCTGAGTCAGGGCAACTATTGTGTCCCTCTCTCATTCTCTCGCTGCCTGCCCTTTGTCCCCTCTCTCTCTCCCTCTCCCTCCCTCCCTCCTCTCTCTCTCTCTCTCTCTCTCTCAGCAAACTGATGTTATTGTTTCTGGGATTTTTGCTTCATTGGCTTCCCTCACATCATGAAAATCTCGCTCATTTTCACTCACTCACTCGCTCACTCAATCTATAATCCCCCCCCCTTCTCTCTCTCTGGCCATCACTTTTTTCCTTCATTCTATTTTTTTTTTTCTATCTCTCACCAGCAACATCTCCTTCTGTTCCTCCTTCTTCCTATCTCCATTCCTCCATCTTCCTTTCTTCCTCTTGCACTCTCTCTTCCATCTCTATCTTCTCCCTTCTCTTTTCTTCATCTATCCTTCCTCTCCTTGAATATTCCGCCCATTCTTACTTTTCACTTTCTCTCGATCTTCATCTCCTCCTTCTTCCCTATCCTCTCCATCCCTCCCGCACTTCCTACCTCTCCATTCCTCTTCTCTCCCCCTTCCTATTCTTTCCCTCCCTCCCTCACTCTCCTTTCTACCTCTCTACTCCTCTTCTCTCCCCCTTCCTATTCCCTCCATCCCTCCCACACTCTCTACCTCTCTATTCCTCTTCCCTCCCTTCCCTCCCTCCTTCCCCCCTCCTTAATCAGCCCTCCTATTGTGTATCTCTCTCCCTCCCTTAATACTTAATTGTATTACCTGCTAACTCTCCTTTCCTCCCTCCCCTACCTCACCCACTCACAACCTACCCATTTACCTACTCTCTCTCTCTCTCTCTCTCTCTCTGTCTGTCTGTCTCTCTCTCTCTCTCTCTCTCTCTCTCTCTCTCTCTCTCTCTCAAACTTTCTTATCTACAGAATAAATTTTTCTTTTAACAGAGGACCACCTGGCAAGGGACGGAAGGTCTGTGAGGTCTGTGGTTCCGTGTAATTCTCTCTCTCTCTCTCTCTCTCTCTCATTCTCTCTCTCTCTCTCTCTCTCTCTCTCTCTCTCCTTCCTCTTCTTTCCTTTCACGTTCTCTCCGTCTCCTCCTCCCTCCCTGAACCTCCCTCCACCTCCCCCCTCCCTTTCCCTCCCTCCCTCCGTCTCCCAGCCTGAATGAAAAGGAAAAATAATTACGATAAGACGTCGAGGCAGCAGGAGAAATATATATATATAAAAGCGACCTTAAAGAAACTCGTCCAACCATTCAGTACTGGCGGTTCGTGTGTAGGTGTGTGTGTCGAGTTCATCTGGATATATGTAGCTCCGTAGGCCTAGAGAGAGAGAGAGAGAGAGAGAGAGAGAGAGAGAGAGAGAGAGAGAGAGAGAGAGAGAGAGAGAGAGAGAGAGAGAGAGAGGACTGCTCGTATGTGTTTTAACTTTTTTTGACACTTTATTTGTGATATGTAAACACAGAGCTGCCCTAAGTGATTTTGCTTTGCTTCGATTTGTGTGTGTGTGTGTGTGTGTGTGTGTGTGTGTGTGTGTGTGTGTGTGTGTGTGTGTGTGTGTGTGTGTGTGTGTGTGTGTGTGTGTGTGTGTGTGTGTGTGTTTGCTTAGTTTTTTCCCGTGTGTACGTGCGTGTTCTGGAATGATAATTTCAGGGTACTATCGGAAGTAATATTTTGCCCACAGTCCCTTGCCAGTACTGGGTCCTACCTTTCGTATTTCTCACCTCTCCCCAAATGTCACAGAGTAATTTTTATTTTATTTTTTTCACATATCCTTTTGCTACGTGGTTCATGTTGCTATCACATACAAATAATTAATGTAACACCTTCCTTCTCCACAGCTGGCAAGGAAACTTCGGCGAACTTTTGATCGTGTGTGTATATCGATTTATATGTTTGTAAGGATGTGTATTTGTGTATGTAGGTACGTGATCGGGAAAAAGTGCAAATTCAGGTAAGCAGGGAGGGATTGTGGAAGATTTTGCTTATGTATGGAGAGAATAGAAAGTTGGTGGATGCTGTTGAGATTCTTCATGGTGATAGTGAGGTCTGTATAAAAGAAGGTGGGTGACAAGGTAGGTTGTTGAATATTAGTGTTGGAGTGAGACAGGAATATATGATGTCCCCATGGCTGTTTAATTCTCTCTCTCTCTCTCTCTCTCTCTCTCTATCTACTTACCTATCTATCTATTTCTGTCTGTCTATCTGTTTATTCATCCATGGAGTTATAAGAAAGGTAAAAACTCGAGTTATTGAGAGAGGGTTCAGGAGAGTAATGGGAGGTGAAAGATAGAGTATTTCCAAGTTGATGTATGTAGACGATGCTGTGCTACTAGTGAACAAGAGTTTTGAAGACTGGCGCAGAGTTTTGGTGTTGCCTGTGAGTGTCGTGCTGTGAAAGTAAGTATAAATGAGATTAGATGGCGGTTGTTGAGAAAGAGGGTGGTTTCCAGTGTAATAAGATGGTGAATGGAGACTTGATGTGGTGAGGGAGTTTAAGTGCCTGGGTGCAGTAATAAAAAAAAAGGTAGATGTGCAAGGTAAGTTGAAAGTAAGGTGGCACATGGAAGGAGAGTGGTGGGTGCTATGAAGGCCATTATACGAAAAACAGATCTGAGTGTGGCAGCTGCAAGAGGATTTCATGAAGGAGTTTGGCGTCTACATTCATATAAAGGTATGAGAGTTTGATGTGGCATGAAAACGAAAAGCCAGGAGTGAGACCAGCTGAAGTGTGGATAATGAGAAATGTGTGTGGCAAGTGGGCACAAGAAGAAATAGTGTGATTCGTGAAAGACGTGGAATAAGGAAGTCTTTGAACAACAGAGTTAAAGGCAGTGTGCTTAGATGGAATGGTCACATGAAAAGAAGGGATATAAAAAAGGCGATGAAAGGGGGTATATTGTATAGGTGTAAATTTGAAGGTGGGAGGAGGCGTGGTAGGTAAGGAAGAAGGTGGATAGGTATGGCAAATGACTGTATAAGGCAGCCTGGTGTGATGGTTGAGGAGGCCAGGAATATGACAAGGGGTTGAACTCGTAGGATGAATTTTGTACGGAGTGTGTGGCAAGGGTTGACATTTTTTCACCTGAGAGTCATCTGATTTACCCTGTTTGAGACGTAAAATGAAACGCTGTGCTTGTGTGGTAGAGTCAGGATTCCAGGGGGCTGAATGGTGAGTGAATGAGTGTATGTCTCATTTATGCTGTTCACGTTTGTTTTTCTTTCTAGATCCTACCTCACCTCAACTCACCTTTCTGTGAGAAGAAGCAAGGTGGCGATGATGACGATGATGATGATGATGATGATGATGATGATGATGATTTATGTATGTATGTATGTACAGACAAGCATAGTCTCTGTTTTCTTATACTGAAGTGGTTACCTTAAGAAACTTCTGTACATTTGTTTTTTCACCTAATTTTCTAGCACCATGCGAATTTTAAAATCTCTCTCTCTCTCTCTCTCTCTCTCTCTCTCTCTTGAAAATAAAAGAAAACAAGAGTCCAGAACGAAAAATAGCAAATGTCTTTTAACAAAACTGTGTTCTTTTTACCACCTACTTTGCTCACGCGATGGAGGAGGAGGAGGAGGAGGAGGAGGAGGAGGACGAGGACGAGGAGGACGAGAAGGAGGACGAGGAGAGACAAGTAGAAAGGATGCATGAAGGGAGGGAGAGGAAGGTGATAGAGGGATAGGATAGGGACTGTGAGGATGAGGGGAGGGAGGGTTAGTGGACTGGGCTGAGTCTTTTATTCTAAGCGGAGATTTCGTAACACATCTTCTTTAGCGATTTACTCTGCACCACGAAGGTCAATACATTCTCATATATTACTAATGCAATCTGTGTTAATATTAAAACCGTATAATTAGAGTACACAAGAATATTTAGATGCAATATCCAAACTAAGTCGCAAATGAAGTGGTGTGATGACGTCTGCTTTATATTTACCTCTTCATGGCGTTTTTGTGTTATATTTTTACTTTGATCAGACGATTTTATTCAGGTTAGGAGAGACTTGGAGGGATTTTTTGAACTGGAGGGGTTAGACACAGCCTTCATTAACCCCTTCCCCACTACAGGTATGTCCTAAGCGCGGTGAAAAAGCGTCAGAAGATGGCAAGAAAGAAGTAGGAAAGTACCTGTCTGGATTTAAGGGGTTAATCTCAATACACAAGGTTTAATTTGGTCTGACACAACACGGCCTTTGATTTCCTTTATTTTTATCATTATGGCACTACGCGCTAAGTTTGATTTTCACTGTTTTTTTTTTTTTCTTCTCAGACCAATGTTAAACTATCTTAACTTGACCTAGCATATCAGATTAACCTAACTGACCAGCAGACCAACCTAATATGATACTGAGAAAAACCTAACCAAACTTAGATTTTCCTGGAGAAGAAAAAGTTAAAAAAAAAAAAAAAGGAAAAGAAAAAGGTACACCGAACCGAAATTGGGAACCCAGCCACCCCTGCGGCGTGGGAGCATAAAATTCGAGAAAGCTTGGTTATGAGGTAGGATTGGATCTCCTTGGTTACTAGCAAATCAACCCGCCGATGCTACTATATTTGCTCACCGATTAAGCTGATAAAAACCTACATGTCAGGTAAAAACAAACCTACTATGCCACCAGGTGTTATTGGACGAATGTAATCAACTTTAGTGTGGAGGGAAATTTTCTATAAGGCTTTTCTGAGCTAAATAAATCGTGTGGAGATAGCAAGAATACAGTAAAAGAATTCATTATAGTCAAAGGGTTAACAGGCCAGCAGGTAGTCTAGAATAAGGTATTTTTTTAACCTTGATCCAGACATCATTGTAAAATTTCCTAATGCGGATCACTTCCTCCCCGTTCATTAAAGTCGCCATAAGTAAGCCGGACAAAAGAGTACAAAGGAAGGCAAACAGCAAAAGCCATACTGGTCCCTTCGAGGTTGCTTATTATAGAGAAGGTTATAACTAAGATAAATATTCCATGACTGAAAGACAAGGATAGCAGAGCAGGAACAGGGAGAGGAGAAGGAGAAGGGAATTTTAGGGAAGGCACAGGCAGGAGGTATGTAAATGAGCCAAAAAAACAGGGAAATATCATAATAAATATACAATTCACTTACATACCATACACAGTAAGACTGACGTATCACTGTCCTTTTCTACTTTCAACCTTTTGATACCCCTACTAACCCCGATAATAATAATAAAATAAGAAAAAAGTGGCTGGAAAGGGAAGGGACCGACTTGGATGGGGCGGGGAAAGGGGAGAACACTTTGTGAAAATAGACGCTGTAGACTAAGCGATATTGACGATGTGAAGATTAAAGCTTTCGACAAGAAGAAGAAGAAGGGGAACTAAAATAAGTACACGTTTTCTGGTTAGTGCTTCTGTCACTCAAATGTTCAGTCCTGGAACAATTTTACTTAAGTTCATTTTCCTCCTTCTTACTATTTCCAGTAAAGAAAGAGAAGATAAAGGAAAGAAAAGAAGAAGTGTTGAGGCATCTCGAAATGAACAGATTATTACTTTGACTTTCTATTTCACGGACGCAAAATTTTCAAATCTAATAATTATTCCCACGCATTGAAATTATGACTGTTGTGAGAATACAGGGTGGTCCATATATTTAACAACTCAATTCCCGTGTGTGGCAGGGGTGGTTCAGGCAGCGTAACTAATGTCCGGCTATTTGAGAACCAATTTTATCAGCCGCTCAATTTATGGCCCCCCTTTCGTCCATAAAAAAGAACGAGAAAAGAAAAAATACCTGTTTTGTGTATAGTAATTTATTTTTTCAGATGGAATTAGGAAAAATGGTATTGGTGTAGAGGCGGCTGCTGAATCCTGGTTGTAAGTTAAGGCGGGCAGGTCATGATAGTCGCCTTGGGAGGAATACTCTTTGATTTAACAGGGTCCCTAGTGCACGCATGCACGCACCCACGCACGCACTCAGTCACGCACGCACATGCACATACATACACCACACACACACACACACACACACACACACACACACACACACACACACACACACACACACACACACACACACACTCTCTCTCTCTCTCTCTCTCTCTCTCTTTCTCAAGGGAAGCGAGAATCCAAGGGAAAAAAAGCAAAAAACTAAAAGCAAAGTCTCTCTCTCTCTCTCTCTCTCTCTCTCTCTCTCTCTCTCTCTCTCTCTCTCTCGACAAGCGAGGAGGTGAGAAAAAGCAAATATCTCCCCAAAATAGAGGCCGGATAGGAAAATGCCTTGAGCCACACTAAAAGAGCGCCATGATAGATAGATAGATAGATAGATAATAGATAGATAGATAGATAGATAGATAGAGATAGATAGATAGATAGATAGATAGATAGATAGAGAGAGAGAGAGAGAGAGAGAGAGAGAGAGAGAGAGAGAGAGAGAAAGAGAGAGTGTTTTCAAGTTTGTCTTCCTCTTATTTCTGAATGAAACTTTTTTTTAATGACTTTCTTTTCACCATCAGCACATTAATCTCTCTCTCTCTCTCTCTCTCTCTCTCTCTCACACACACACACACACACACACACACACACACACACACACACACAGCCCCTCACAACTCTCACCCTAATTTTTCCACACCCAAATAAATTCACCTAAGTAAGCATCGTGTATGACCCCAATGGCTTTCTCATGTTAATTCTAAGCTGTTGCCACTTTTCCCTCTTACATATATATCTCCATTTTTTATTTTAGTTTTATTTATTTTTTCTTTATCACATTTCACAGCTGCGGTCATAAATACTGATCCACATTAAGACGATATATTATGAGACAGTGAACGATGACATTTGAAACTCAGTGATGCAATATTCGGAGCTCAAGAACCTTTTATCAGAATATTTAGTCAGTGTTTCATATTTCTTCGACTGAAATGGAGAACGAAAAAAAAATGATGAATAAATATGGCCAAAAACTGAACGATTGTGTTAACTTAGAGACTGCGTGTGATGGCACCGATATGGCCGGGTGGTGGAGCTGCCTGGGTAAACAAACATCCCTCAGTCCCCTCCCTATCCCACGAAAGGAGGATGGGTGGTTGTGGGAAAACAGTTTTAGCCTGCAGTCCACTGGGTTCATGTTGCAGAGGAACTTGCTACAACAACAACAACAACAACAATAACAACAATTACTACTATTACTATTATTACTACTACTCTTGCTACTACTACTCTTGCTACTACTACTACTACTACCACTACTACTGCGAGGACGTCACTTTCTGTACTATTTTTGCTTTTATCAGACGACTTTCCTCAGCTTAGGAGAGCACTCTGATCAGGAGGTTAATGAAGACTGCATCCAACCCTACTATCAGTTCAAACAAACTCCTTTAAATTTAGCAAAATAATATGGAGACAGCAATAATAATAATAATAATAATAATAATAATAATAATAATAATAATAATATAATAATAATAATAATAATAATAATAATAATAATAATAATAATAATAATTAGGCCATGTGGAGAGGATGGAGGGTGAAAGACTGACGAAGAGAGTGTATGTGAGTGAGGTGGAGGGGAGGAGAGGGAGGGGGAGGCCGAGGATGAGATGGAGGGATCGGGTGGAGAGGTATATGAGAGAGGGGAGTGTGAATTGCGAGCAGGGCAGTGAAATGGCGGGGGGACAGGGCGACGTGGAGGCGATTTGTTTGTGGCCACCCCAAACGGGATTGAGGCGTCTGGCAATAGATAGATAGATAATAAAAATAACAATAATAATAATATAAATAATAATAATAATAATAATAATAATAATAATAATAATAATAATAATAATAATAATAAAGCGTGTCATTTTCCCTTCCCTTTCCACATAATACATACGGCAATTTTCGTTCTAGTTAGTGTATGTGTTATTGCCTTGTATATCAAAACTAACACACACTTCTACGGCAAAAAGTTGACCTGAATTAGTGCCACCCTGACTCTTTCCTCTTCCTCTTCCGGCCCTCACTTGCTAAACCAAATTCGCTGATGTCACTTGCTCTCAAAAGGTGTCTGAATATTACGAAACTTAATCTCAAAAATTGCTAAAGATCTCTGACCTAAAAAAAAGACATCTGTATAAAATCATCATTATAAAGTCATCATCATCATCATCATCATCATCAACATCATCATCAACATCATCATCAGCATTACTGGATACTTCCCTAACCATTTTCGTATCATTATTATCCTGAACTTTATTCCAACTTAAAAATGGAAAAAAAATATATGATACCCTTTAAAAATATGTTAATAAATAAACCAACATTGCTAGAGTAAGGTTAAAACAAGGTAGACGCTTCCATAAACAAAAATATCGTCAAAAGAAAAAGTAAAACACACACACACACACACACACACACACACACACACACACACACACACACACACACACACACACACACACACACACACACACACACACACACACACACACACACACACACACTCCGGCTGATTTTATAGGGATGGAATGAGAAGAGACTGATTAGAATTGTATGGGAGTGAGTGGATGGGAGAAGGAGGAGGAGAGGGAGACGGGGAACGGGGAGTGAATGAGGAGTGAGAGACTGAATAGGAGTGTACGAGAGGGAGGAGTAGGAGTGGCAAAGCGAGGCAGGGAACGAGATGGAGAGGCAGATAAAGCGTGACACTATGTAAGGCGAGGATGTTCAACCATTTCTGCCTAAGGGTCGAATTTTACACCTGACAAGACTTGAGGGCAACAATGCAATATTATATCCCTTTTATTTTATCTTGGGCTAAACTTGCCATCTCTCCACACTAAACACCGATTTGTAACTTAAGATTAACGCCATAAATTGATGCTAATGAGGAAGAAGTTCTATGGCGCGGATGTGGAGCCATGGTATTAACTTTCTCTGCCAATGAGCTTATTAGGATAGCTGCAAAATCACAAAAATCTTGACTAAGTTACGGTGAAAGAACTATGATTAAATCTGGCGGGACACAGCGTTATCTCTGTCATTCACGTTCTGTTAATCTGTTAGCCCGTTTAATTACACGTTCTGTTATACTGTTAGCCTGTTTAATTTCACGTTCTGTTTAATTACACGTTATTAAAGCTGCGTCCTGCCTCAATGACCAAACGGATGTAATGGTGCGTGAATTATTACATATTACGAAAAAATGTTAGTTGGAAATCGAGTGCCTGAAGAGCAAAGAGACAACGCATTTTACATTCAGTGGATTATGAAATGGGCTGGATGGAGATTATCATTGGACTATACTGCAATCAATGGCAGGATTGTGGTGTGTCGTGGAAGTGGGGGTTGTTACTGAGTAGGGACACAGGCGTCTGGTGGTTCTTAGGTCGATGCCACCCCTCATGGAAGGTGTGATTAGGTAATAGACTGACAGATGGATAACTCAGCAGACAGATGATGGACCGAGATAGACAGGTGTACAGGTAGAGACAGACTTTCTCTCTCTCTCTCTCTCTCTCTATCTATCTATCTATCTGTCTATATATCTATCCATCCACCTACTGCATCTATCTATCCATCAACCACCCACTGTACATATCAACTTACCTAACTAAAAACAAGACAGATGGACAGAGAGATAATTAGACAGCTAGTTATCTCTCTAGACAGACAGATAGACAGACAGCTTAAGAGACAGCCAGATAGACAGACACAGATATAGTTACATGGTGGGTAAAACGACAAAGGTAGTTGATTCCACTACGCATTCAGGTTCATGAAATCCACCATTTTCAGGTGAGTGGGCTTGGCCTTTGGTGGTTGGGCGTGGGCGTGTGGGCGGCTTGGATGATTCAGGCAGGAAGGTAGGTAGGTAGGTAGGTGGGTAGGTAGGTAGGTTAGGTAGGTAGGTAGGTGGGTAGGTAGGTGGGTGGGTTAGGTAGGTAGGTAGGTGGGTAGGTTAGGCAGGTAGGAGAAATGGCATAGGTAAGTAATGAAGCAGGGAGGTGTACTTAGATATGAGGAGGAAGATATGTAAGTAGGAGAGGTGGTAGAGGTAAGTAGGTACTTATGAAAGTGGGCTTAGGCAGAGATGGGTATAGACAGACAGATAGGCAAATACGTAGGCTGGTCGACAGGCAGGTAGGTAGATATACAGACATAGACAGGTAGGCAGGATCGTACGTACGTATGTAGACATGTACACAGGTAAGTAGGTAGGTAGGTAGGTAAGCAGAGAGGCGTCCTTGGGTTCAGGTAGGTAGGTAGGTAGACAGAATAAAGAGATAGGTAGGTAGGTAATGGGTGGGTAGGTAGGATATTGATAGACAGGAAATTGCTTGGTTGTGGGTAGGTAGGTGGGTAGACTGGTAAGTAGGAGAGGTAGGAGGAGTAAGTAGGGAGGTAGGAAGGTTTGTTTTGGAGTATATGGACTGGTAGGTAAGTAGGTCGGTAGGTCGGCTGCTGGTAGGCGTGTAGGCAGAGAGGCTGGGTCAGGCTGGAGATGGTGCACGGTGCAGGAATGGTGGTATGTATGTATGTATGTATGTATGTATGTATGTAGGTAGGTAGGTAGGTAGGCAGATGTAATTAGATGTAGGTAAGTACGTAGGTAGGCAGGTAGGTAGAAGTATGAGCGTTGGTGGGCGTGTAAGTGACAAAGCTGATTTGGACGGCAGTGGTGAGGAAGGGAGGCCAGGTATGAGTGGTAGTACGTAGGTAGGCAGGAAAGTGGTAAGTAGGAAGGTGTATTTAGCGTAGGTAGGTACATTATGACGAAGGGGGAGGGATTTGTAGGTAGGAAGGGGTACAGGGGATAGGGTAGGTAGCAAAAAGGTAGGTAGGAGGGGGTGAGTAAGAAAAGGTAAGTAGGAAAGGGTAGGTGGGAAAGGTTAAGTAGGAAAGGGTAGGTGGGAAAGGTTAAGTAGGAAAGGGTTGGTAGGAATGTGTAAATAAGAATGAGTAGGAAAGAAAGGGTAGGTAGGAAAGAAAGGGTAGGTAGGAAAGGGTAGATAGGAAAACGTAAGTAGGAAAGGGTGGGTAAGAAGAGGTAGGTAGGAATGGGTAGGCAGGTAAGCGTAAGTAGGCAAGAAATGAAATAGTGCTTGGATGCTGGCAGGTAGGCAGGAAAGCACTCAGGTATGCAGACAGGTAAATAAGGTGGAAGGTGGAAGGTGAGGCAGTTGTGGTCCTGGGTAAGGCAGCTGTGTCGGAGGGTGAGGCTGGTGTGGTGGAGGGAGAGGCAGGTGCAATGGTGGGCAAGGCAGGTGTAGAGGAAGATGAGACAGGTTTGGTGGTTGGCGAGGGAGGTGTGGCGTAAGGCGAGGCAGGTGTGGCTGAAGGTGAGGTAGGTGAGGTGGAGGGAGAAGCAGGTGTGGTGACGGGTGAGGCAGGTGTGGTGGCGGGTGAGGCAGGTGTGATGGTTGATGAGGCAGGTATGGTTGAGGATGGGACAGGTTTAGTGGAGACTGAGGCAGGTGTTGTGGAAGGTGAGGGAGATGTGGTGGTGGATGAGGCAGGTTTGATGGTTGATGAGGCAGGTACGGTTGAGGATGGGGCAGGCTTAGTGCAAACTGAGGCAGGTGTGAGATTGATTTTGTGGAAGGTGAGACGGGTGTGGTGTAAGGTGATGCATGTGGAATCGAAATTATCTTCATTAGCCCTTTCAGTGCGTTGTGGTGGATTTTTTTTTTTTTTCATCAGTAAGCATGGTAGTGCTTACTATGTAGGAATGACCCAGATTCCGATGACTTCACGTGCATAAGACATATAGAGGCCCGTGGAGGAAAACGCTTGTAAAGCATAACTTAATGACTACAGGCCAAAATATATTCTCTATTTAGGTGCAAAACTACTCGCAGTGCTCCGATAACCTTTGCAGGAGTCGTGAACTGAGTCGTAAAAATATCGATTTTCTTTTCTTCGACTTTGTTTCTTTTTTTCTTCATCAGTCATAGCTCCTAAACGAAAAGTCTCACACGAGCGTGTTGCGCACCAAAACGCTTAGTAGAAAAACAGGTTCAAGAGGAAAGAAATACTGGGGAGAATGGGTCCAGGTCAATGGGGCAAAATAGGTCCATGCATAAAACAGATCATATGATAAAAGAGGTTCAATGGGGAAAATTTATTAATGCATTAGTAGATTCGTGGTAGGAAACAGGTAGGGGGAGTTGGCAATTATAGGGTATTGCCGGAGACGTGTTTATGTGTTAGCAGCAAATAATATGTGTTTGGTAGTAGCTTCCATAAAAAAGATCACAAACTAGAACACAAAAATCTAATTCTAAAATGATTGTTAAGATTAAGGGATGAAAAGAGTGCAGAAATATGAAACGCAAAAAACACAAAAACAAAAGAGCGTGTGGAATGGCAGGAGGTTCAGAGTTCTCTAGCCATTACTCCATTCCACCAGCTATAAACGTTTTGTGGGGTACAGCGTGGAATGCAGTAATGGACACGGAACTGCATCTCCTTCCATCCCAAATACTCTGCTGCTTTTGACATCTCTCGTTTGTTTGTTTCTACACCTTTTTCACCCCTACATCTTAACAACTTTTTTAGATTTCTTTTTTTTTTATTGTTACTAACGCCAGACGATTTTATGCTTACTATTCCCACACGATTTTATTCCTGTTATCACCATACAATTTTATTCTGGCTACTCTAGGACGATTTTTTTCTCGGTATTCTCAGATGTTTATATTCCTGCTACCTCCAGACGATTGTATTCAGCTTAGAAGAGAGCTGTGTAGTGAAGGGGTTAATGAAGGAAACGGCAGACAATGGTCCGTATGCACTTCGAGAGATTTTTTACTCGTAACACCCTTTCCTCTGCGAATTACTTTGCATATTTATACCATCACATCCTCCTGTATGTTAGTAATGCAAATTGTGTTGTAATGAAGAGATATAGATAACCTGATATGCAGAATAAATAACTATGGAAGACGTGCTACGAAATCTCTCCTGTGGCAAGGAAAACGCGGTACAATATCAGCAAAGGATGGAGGAGGGAAAGCAAAATTAAAGTTAAAAATTAGAATGCTTAAGTCCTTGGGCAGCACGCATGACGTGGAGAACACCGAAGGAACATTATAATAAAGACAGTGTAAAGAGCAAGAGTTTCCCGAACCTGTTGGTAAAAATAAAAGAGGGAATATGTATTTGTATATATATATTGTTACATAGCCTATGATTTCATCATCCTTTGTGTAATTTTAACGCACAGTTGCTGCATGTTTGATCACGAGCGTGTTCTGCCTCAGTCCCCCCCTTCTACCGTTATAGTAGAGTAAGTCGTTCTCTCTGTTATACTTTGCGGGATTTTCAGCTCTCTGTCCCCATGGCTTCATTTGCGCGTCCTTCTTACAAGTTGTATCAAGCTCTGCTGGCCCCTATATAATGAGCTCAGTCTCTGCATCATTGCCACTTAGATCTGCTCCTCATTTTGTTCACATCTCTGTCCTCCCCTGTACAGATATTATTATTGTGAGTGCTCAAGAAATCTCCAACCATCTAGCAGCTGTGTGTAATTTGAGTATAACTGTTGTTGCATTTTTTCTTGTACTGTATAGCATAAGTTTAATTTGTAGGCCTAGTGAAGTTTTTGTGATTCGTGAGGGGTTCTTTATGTCAGTCATTTTTGATAATAGTTTGTATCTATAATTATTTATCTGGCATTCACTGAGTATTATCTGGTATCTCATTTTATCAGGGCTGACTTAGATAAATTTACTCTTGCTAATTTCGTGTTAATAGAGGCTATTGCAGTTAACCATATATTTAACCTGTTTATTTGCCATTACATTATCCTTATGAGTCCTGAATGTTTTGTTGTTAGTTTGAGCATTAAACTTTAACTTGTAATTTTACCTAACTCTTTTGTTTTGAACCTGGAACTTTACGGGACAGTGGTGACTCTTCGTTTTCTCACTTAAAGTGTACGTTATCTTTCTCTGTTCCGTAACATAAATTTGGCGACCTCTTATCAGGATATTCAGGATATTATCATAAGGATATTGTTTGATATTTTGTGACTGTGATTTATTCATGATGTCTTCTATTACTACACTTGATGAAGCCAAAGATTTTTTGTCAAATGTGCAAACAGTGTGTGATATAGAAAACAGAACAAAGAATGAACTTAAGATTGTTGCTCAACAATTGGGATTTGTTGTTCGCTCTCATCAGTCTAAAGATCAAATTGTTGACATGATTAATGAAAGCTTGTTTAATGTAACTCCTCCAAATGAGCAAACGCAGATTGAATTAGCTAAGTTACAGCTAGCCCTGCAGGAGTCTCGTGCTAAGGAGGCGGAGGCACAAGTTGAAATTGCTAGGATTCAGGCAGACCATGAGTATCGCATGAAACAAGGTGGAACTGGATCATCTAGCTCTGATGATTTTGATGTGGCTAAAAATGTTAAACTTGTCCCTCCTTTTAATGAATCTGATTTAACTAAGTATTTTCAGTTGTTTGAGAGGGTAGCTACAGGTTTTAATTGGCCTAAGGAGTATTGGCCAGTACTCCTTCAAACTGTTCTCACCGGTAAAGCTCAAGTAACTTATGCATCTTTGCCTAAGGATCAGTCTGATAATTATGATGTAGTTAAGAGCTTGATTCTTAAGGCCTATGAGCTTGTTCCTGAAGCTTATAGAGTAAAATTTAGGACAACTTATAAGCAAGATAAGCAATCCCATGTTGAGTACGCAAAAATCAAAGAAGATCTGTTAGAGCAGTGGTTAAATTCTAAGAATGTGGATTCTGATTTTGGTAAATTTAAGCAGATGATTTTGCTGGAGGATTTCAAAAGGTGTATTAGTAAAGATGTAAGCCTATATCTTGATGAGAAAAGAATAGATAATTTGTCTGATGCTGCAGTTTTAGCTGATGAGTATGTTCTCACTCACAAGAGATATTCTAGAGAAAAAGGGAAAGCTGAGAGTAAGTACGTTGCCTCTACTCAGAGTACAGGTAACAGGAAAGAGAATAAAGATGATGTTTCTCAGGAAGTAAATACCAGCTTCACCTCTAGATTTCAGAAAAGTAAATGTACTTATTGTAGTAAGCTTGGTCATACTACGGAGAGATGTTTCAGGAGACAGCGTGATGTGAACAAAAAGGAGTCTTTAAATATTCAGTCAATTGGTCTAGTGTCCACTCTTGAGAGTTCCCAGAATTCTTTAACTGAGTTAACTGAACCTGCTTTGAGGAGTAACTTAAATTCTCATGATGGAGCTCCTCTTTTGAGCAGTAACGTGGGTGACACTCTCAAGAGTTCATGTGCTAATTTCCTGTCTGATGGTTTTGTCAGTCCTCTGGACAGTAATGACAGGAAATCAGTTCAAATATATCGTGATACAGGTGCTTGCCAATCCCTTATGCTGACCAGTGTTCTAGGCTCTAATTTTAATTCCTCTGATGAAACTGTAATCTTACAAGGTGTAGGGAATAATTACTTCTCTGTTCCTCTGTGCAGAGTGAATTTAGAGTCTGGTTTTGTTAATGGTTCCGTTATGGTTGGGTTGGTTGAGACACTCCCAATGTCAGGTGTAACTTTCTTACTTGGAAATGATATTGGTGGAAGTCAAGTGTGTCCAGCTCCTCAGTTGTCTAGTGAGCCAGTGGCTGCGTCCCAGGATTGTGATGTCCCTGATGTGTTCCCTGCATGTGCTGTCACTAGGGCTAAGTCTAAAGTTACTGGTGATTTAGAGGATAATGATGATGATGATGTTATCCTAGCTGACACTTTTCTTGCTAATTTGGACCACTCACCAGATGAGGCAGTACCCCGTAGTGTTGATAATTTGTCTCATCATGAGTTGGTTGAGTTGCAGGTTGCTGACCCTGAGTTGAAAGGTCTAGCTAACTCTGCTTACAGTGAAGAAGAGTCAGCCGGTGCTTCTACTTGTTATTATGTAAAGTCAGGAGTACTTATGAGGAAGTGGAGACCCCCAACAGCATCAGCCGACTGTGAATGGGAGGTTGTACATCAAGTTGTCATCCCTCGTGTTTGTAGGCAGGATATCATTAGAGTGGCTCATGATTCCAGTTTGGCAGGACACCTTGGAGTGAGGAAGA
This sequence comes from Coenobita brevimanus, assembly GCF_032717465.1. Classification (NCBI taxonomy): domain Eukaryota; kingdom Metazoa; phylum Arthropoda; class Malacostraca; order Decapoda; family Coenobitidae; genus Coenobita; species Coenobita brevimanus. The sequence goes on along the minus strand of NC_137022.1, from coordinate 23,455,245 downwards.
CTGTGGCACGCATTTTGAAACACTTCTACTGGCCAGGTATCTTCAAGGATGTTTCCTGGTATTGTAAGTCTTGTCACACCTGTCAAGTTGTCGGGAAGTGTAATCAGACCGAAAAGGTTGCACCTCTAGTTCCCATTCCTCCTTTTGAGGCGCCTTTCACCCGTGTGTTGGTGGATATTGTGGGCCCTCTTCCTAAGACTTCTTCAGGATTTTCTTATGTGTTGACCATGATTGATATGGCTACTCGTTATCCTGAAGCCATTCCACTTAGAAATATCTCAGCAAAGAACGTGGTTAAGGAAATGCTAGGGTTCTTCACAAAGTTTGGTCTGCCCAAGGAGGTACAGTCAGACCGAGGAAGTAATTTCATGTCAAATGTTTTCAAACAGTCTCTGAAAGAGTTGGGCATCACCCAGATCACGTCTTCAGCTTACCATCCCCAGACCCAAGGAGCGTTGGAGAGATATCATCAAACACTCAAATTGATGCTCAAGAAATACTGTTTGGAACATCAGAAAGACTGGGATAAAGGTCTTCCATTCGTTGTGTTTGCTGCAAGAGAATCTCCAAATGAATCACTGGGCTTCTCACCTTTTGAACTACTGTTTGGCCATGAAGTAAGAGGACCCCTTAAGCTACTCAAGGAATGCTGGCTGTCGGAGGAAGATGACGTCAACCTGCTGGAGTATGTGATGATTTTCAAAGAACGGCTGTCCACTGCTTTACAGCTGGCGAGAGAGAATTTAGGAGCAGCTCAGGAGAAGATGAAGACTTGGTATGATAAGAAGTCCAGGTTACGCCACTTTCAGCCAGGAGATCAGGTTTTGATTCTGCTACCAGTTCATGGGCAACCTCTTCAAGCCAAGTTTAGTGGCCCTTATTTCGTGGAGAAGAAACTCAGTGATGTCAGCTATGTCATCGCCACACACCAGATCGTAGAAAGAGCAAGCAACTATGTCACATCAACATGCTAAAGTTATATCACAGGCGGGACGAAAATAATCCAGTCTGCACTGTAGCTGTTCCACCCGAGTCTGCAAGTGAAGCTCTCCCATGCAGTATGAGCCTGAGTGATAGTTTGGGGAAGAATCCTGATATCATGAATGATCTCCAGACTAAGCTTTCTCATCTACCACCCAAGGAAAGGCAGGAGTTTTCGGCATTACTGCAGGAGTACCCGCAAGTGTTCCGTGCCACTCCAGGAAGAACCACTGTGTTGATGCATGATGTCGATGTTGAAGACGCAAAGCCAATTAAATTGCCTCTTTACCGTGTGAACCCAGTGAAAGTTCCTCTCATCCAGAAGGAGCTTGGCTACCTGTTGGACCACAAGATGATTGAGCCCTGTCAGAGCGAGTGGAGTTCTCCTGTCACTCTGGTCCCTAAGCCAGGTGGGTCACAGCGGCTTTGCATCGACTACAGACGTGTTAATCAGATAACCAAAACAGACACTTACCCTCTCCCTCGTGTGGAAGATTGCATAGACAAGATCGGAAAGGCTAGGTACATAAGTAAGTTTGATTTGTTAAAGGGATACTGGCAAGTACCTATGACTGAACGTGCTAGGGAGATCTCATGTTTTGTAACACTAGGAAAGGCTTTTGCATGTTCTGTAATGCCGTATGGTATGAAGAATGCACCAGCCACATTTCAGAAGCTCATGAATGTTGTAACAGAGGGTTTGGCAGGGTGTGTTGTTTATATTGATGATGTATTAATCTTCAGTGACAACTGGAAAGGTCACCTATGCCATGTCAGTAAATTTCTTGACCGTTTAGTTCATGCTAATCTTGTAGCTAATTTATCAAAGTGTGAGTTTGGTCAAGCTAAAGTTCAGTACCTTGGGTATGTAATTGGTGATGGACATGTTGCACCACCAGGAGCTAAGGTTCAGGTTATAAGTGATCTTCCCAGACCTAAAAGTAGGAAAGAGCTACAAAGATTTTTGGGAATGGTAGGTTATTACAGGAGATTTGTTCTTAACTTTTCTATTCTTGTATCACCACTTACAGACCTACTGAAAAAGGGAGTTGAATTTGTCTAGACCGATAACTGTGAATCCTCTTTCAACAAACTTAAAGCTATTCTATTAAGTCAGCCAGTGCTCGCTACTCCAAATTTTGCTAAGCCTTTTAAGATGGCTGTTGATGCAAGTGATACAGGAGCTGGGGCTGTTTTGCTGCAAGAGGATGATCAGGGTATTGAACATCCTGTATCTTATTACAGTAAGAAGTTCACTCCACCTCAAAAGAACTACTCAACTATTGAGAAAGAGCTTTTGGCCTTGATTTTGGGTTTACAGCATTTTTCATTTTATTTGTGTTCTGGTTTTGACCCCATAGTCATTTATACCGATCATAACCCACTGAAATTCCTTAGTAAGTTTAAAGATAAAAATCAGAGATTGACAAGATGGAGTCTACTTCTTCAGGAGTATTCATTAGACATACAACATGTCAAGGGGAAAGAAAATGTTATTGCAGATTGCTTATCTAGACTTTAGACAGATTGTTTTAGAGTAATAAGAAATTTCCTTTGTAAATTTCTTTTTTCTTTGTGGGGAGGTGTTACCTAGCCTATGATTTCATCATCCTTTGTGTAATTTTAACGCACAGTTGCTGCATGTTTGATCACGAGCGTGTTCTGCCTCAGTCCCCCCCTTCTACCGTTATAGTAGAGTAAGTCGTTCTCTCTGTTATACTTTGCGGGATTTTCAGCTCTCTGTCCCCATGGCTTCATTTGCGCGTCCTTCTTACAAGTTGTATCAGGCTCTGCTGGCCCCTATATAATGAGCTCAGTCTCTGCATCATTGCCACATAGATCTGCTCCTCATTTTGTTCACATCTCTGTCCTCCCCTGTACAGATATTATTATTGTGAGTGCTCAAGAAATCTCCAACCATCTAGCAGCTGTGTGTAATTTGAGTACAACTGTTGTTGCATTTTTTCTTGTACTGTATAGCATAAGTTTAATTTGTAGGCCTAGTGAAGTTTTTGTGATTCGTGAGGGGTTCTTTATGTCAGTCATTTTTGATAATAGTTTGTATCTGTAATTATTTATCTGGCATTCACTGAGTATTATCTGGTATCTCATTTTATCAGGGCTGACTTAGATAAATTTACTCTTGCTAATTTCGTGTTAATAGAGGCTATTGCAGTTAACCATATATTTAACCTGTTTATTTGCCATTACATTATCCTTATGAGTCCTGAATGTTTTGTTGTTAGTTTGAGCATTAAACTTTAACTTGTAATTTTACCTAACTCTTTTGTTTTGAACCTGGAACTTTACGGGACAGTGGTGACTCTTCGTGTTCTCACCTAAAGTGTACGTTATCTTTCTCTGTTCCGTAACAATATATATATATATATATATATATATATATATATATATATATATATATATATATATATATATATATATATATATGTATATGTGTGTGTGTGTGTGTGTGTGTGTGTGTGTGTGTGTGTGTGTGTGTGTGTAAAGATCTAGGGAGCTTGTAGCGAAAACTGTTTCCGAAGTTCGAGGGAAATAACAGCTTGTGGTGCTTAAAAAAACGAAACATTCCCAGGCTGTGAACAAAAGGTGTAAAGGAAAAGGTGCAACGCTTAGCGCCAGGTAAAGAAAAAAAAAGAAACTCCAGATCGTTAAAAAAGAAAATAACTCTTCGAGACCTCAAAAGCAAATAAAACCCGCTCAGGAATACATACAGGAAGTGAGGTGTACTTCAGGGTATTCTTAGGGTGATGAAATATTAATACTGAATCAACATGGGCAGAATTCTCCTTCGTTACGGGACTAGAATTACTGATGACCTTACAAGCAACAACGGTTTCCCTCATATTTCACCCACAAGGCCATCATTCACTGTAGCTCCGTGACGGCTGAGAACTGGACCCGTGTTGATACAGCATTTATTACTCAGAATTAGCCCAAAAATTATATAAAATCCGGCACACCTTTTTTGGGAGACCCCCTATAGAAATGACCTCAAATACTTCAACACACACACACACACACACACACACACACACACACACACACACACACACACACACACACACACATACTTCAGAAATCCCAAGTCTCTTTTTTAAAACACTTCAAAATCGCACGAACTTTTTTCTCTTCCTATACACACTTCAAAAAACATATTATTATTTTTTTTCACTCCATTTTTTTTCCCAACGTAGGATTCACAGTATGAGGGGCCAAATATGTTGAGCCACATAACTTATACTGCCCCTCCCCATGATGTTCTCTGAGGATAAGTGGTATGTGGGATGAGGTATCTGGTTTGTGAGGTGGATTTAGGGTGGTGGTGTGGGGTTTAGGGATTAATTGCCATTGTTATAGTAGTAGTAATAGTAGTAGTAGTAGTAGTAGTAGTAGTAGTAGTAGTAGTAGTAATAATAATAATAATAATAATAATAATAATAATAATAATAATAATAAAGTAACCATACAATAGGGATTAAAAGATAAACACAGTATAATTATAAACAAATTCCTACTTTGACCATTATTAAGGGATTTTTATTCGTACAGTACTATATATTTTTTTCCGTTTGTTTCACATGATGGGACTGGGCTACTCAGAGCTTGAATACTAAGTTGTTGAGTGTGTGAAATTTGATGAGCCTTAGTTGTGAGGCAGCTATGAGTCTCCTTGGTCACTAGTTAAAAAGACTCTCGATTCTGACTACATTACACCAGAAATTAAGCCGACAGGGGTTAAGGAAAAAATAATATATAACAAACGCCGCCACCCTATCAAAGGCTTAAAAACTCTATGGACACACCTCTCCCTATTCTGTTTACTACAAGGGGATTCTATTTGTACTCACCCCAGACGATTTTGTTCAGCCGAGAAATCCCAGTAGTCCAGAGGGTTGACCTGGAAAAGAGAGGTGACTTTACTGAAGCTAACATCAGGGGATTTTCTTTAGCTGAGAAAATCCGTTATATTCTATTCACTTTAATTTGGCCTAAAATTAATATCTCCCCATCTTCAGTGCTGAGTTAGAACGGTATATTAACACTAAAATATGATGCTAGTCATGAAGAAGCTCTATGGAAAGGATTCTGGAGCCTTCGTGTAATATTATGCTGTCACTGAGCTAGTAGTAGTAGTAGTAGTAGTAGTAGTAGTAGTAGTAGTAGTAGTTATTCGAACCCCAAGCTTATGTGAATGTAAACCCAGTGGACTGCAGGCTGAAGTTGTCCTTATGCAGTTCACCATCCCTTTTTGAGAGACAGAAATGGTGCTGCGGGACGTTTATATAACCGGGCAGTGGCGCCGACAGGTTACATGGGTGCCACCACGGGAAGGGATCCAACTACGTGAAATAAGGAGGAAAAAGAGCAAATATTGGGCCAGGTTAAGGTGAAAAGGGTGTAGTGATGGTTGACTTGGGACGCGAAGGTGAGATTTCTTGCGATTTCTTGAGATTTTTTTGAGTTTTTTTGCTCCTCCAATGGTGTCTAAGTTTCCAGGCAAGTTTGGTCATATTCCGGCGAGAGTTGGTGGTGTGGTTTTTGGCCCGATGAAAATTGAGGCGGTGTGGGTCATTTGGGATGGGGGGGGGGAGAGAGAGAGAGAGAGAGAGAGAGAGAGAGTAGAAGAATATTCGTGTCTGATATCTAATACTTTCTTGTTCAGTCTCTCTCCTCATTCTCACAATATTCTGTATATGAGGCGAATATTCTTCTTCTAGTGTCTCTCTCTCTCTCTCCCTCTCTCTCTCTCTCCCTCTCTCCGTATCAGCTATTCCATTCCTCGCGTTCTTTTCTCCCCTCTTCTCCTCCCCCCCTTTATCAGGCCCTCCCTTCTCCCGTTTTCTTTTATCTTATCGCTTGTATCTCCCTCTCCTTTCATGCTGTCTCCCTCCCTTTCCCCTCTTCCCCCCTTTATCTCTCCCTCCCTATCTTCCTCCTCACTTTCTATTTCTCCCTCTATTTCCTGGGCAGTTTTGGTTTACATTTCTTCGCTTATCTAGTTGTCTTTCTTTTCTATCTCCCTCGTTCTGTCTTTCTCCCCTTTCTCTCAGCGTTTTCTGTCTTACACACACGCGGCTACTCTTTTTTCAACTCTCTCTCTCCCTCCCCCCTCTCTCTCTCTCTCTCCCTCTCTCTCCCTCTCTCTCTCTCTCTCTCCCTCTCTCTCTCTCTCTCTCTCTCTCTCTCTCTCTCTCTCTTCCTCTCTCTCTCTCTCTGCATATAAATCATTCTTCTTCCCACCTATCCACATTATGATAAAGTGTGAAAAGTTGAGAGAATATCACAAGAGGAAAGAGAGAGAGAGAGAGAGAGAGAGATGAACACTCTCTCTCTCTCTCTCTCTCTCTCTCTCTGTTTTCATCCATCCTTTCTTTTTTTTTTTTTTTCTCTTCATGCTTCCTTCTTTCATCTTCCTCTCCCTCTCTCCCTCCCTCCCTCTCCCCCTCCTCTCTCTCTCTCTCTCTCTCTCTGATTCTCACTTTTTTTTTTCTCTCTCCATTCTTTAGTTTTTATTCATCCTTTGTCACTCCTAATTTCCTCCCACTCTCTCTCTCTGTTTCCTCCACCTTTCCTCCTTTCCCTCCCTCCTTCACCTCTTCCTCTTGTTCCTCCTTCTTCTCTCTCTCCTTCCTCTTTTTTCATTTCCCTTCTGCCTTTCTCCTCCGAATTTTTGTTTCCTCTCCCCTCCTGTCTCTCTCTCTCTCTCTCTCTCTCTCTCTCTCTCTCTCTCTCTCTCTCTCTCTCTCTCTCTCTCTCTCCTCCTTCTCCCTCATGTTATCCTTCTCTCCATCCCAGTCTTTCTCTCCCTCTTCTCGTGTCCTTCCTCCCTCTCTCTCCCCATTTCCTTCCTCACCTCCCTTCTTCCTCTTTATGCTGTCACCCCTCCCCCTTTCTCTTTCCCTTTCCTTTCCCCCATCCCCCTCCTCTCTCGTCTCTCTTTCCTTCTTCACCCTCCCATTCTTCTCTTCCTCTCCTCTTTTATTTGCTGTTTCCCTCCCCTTCTCCACCTCCCCACTCCTCCCTCCTCTCCATCTCTTCGTCTCCCCTCTTCTCGTCCCCGCCCCCGCCCCTTCTTCTCCCCACTCCTCCCTCCTTTCCATCCCTTCGTCTCCCCTCTTCTTGTCCCCGTCCCCTCCCCTTCTTCTCCCCTTCCCTCCGTTTTTCTTCTCCTCTCCCCTCTCATTTTCTCCCATTCTCTTCTTCCATCTCCCCCTGCAGCAGTCGGAATGGGGTATTTGCAGTGCATTTGTGATATCTTATTTTTGCTCTTCATCCCTGGTTCCCCCTCTCTCTCCCTCTCCTTCTCTTCCTCTTACCATCTCCCTCATTATTTTTCCCTCTCCCTCCCTCCCTCCTTCCCTCCCTTCTCTGTCTCTTTCCCCTCCCCTCCCCCCCTCCCCCTCCATCATACAGACTGGGGTATTAGCCACTGATATTCCCCTGTTTTTGTTTCTCTCCCAGCTGCCTCTCCCCCTCCCACTCCCTCATCTCCTCCTCCCCTCTCTCCTCCATTTCTCTCTCCCTCATCGCCTCCCCCCTCTCTCCTTCATTTCTCCCTCCCTCATCTCCTCCCCCCTCTCTCCTCCATTGCTCTCTCCCCCTTCCCTAGCCCCTACTCAATTATCGTCTCCTAGCATTCCCCCCCCTCTTCTTCTCGCTTTCCTCTTTCATTTCCTCCTTCCCCCTCCTTCACATTCTTTCCCTCTCCTTTCTCATTTCTCCTATCCCTCCCCTTCTTCTGTCCCTTTCAATTCCTCTTCCTCTTCCTTTCTTCTTACCCCCTCCCTCCTCTACCAGACAGACTAGGGTATTTGCAATGCGTCTGTGATTTCGTTTTTTCCCTGTCACTCCCAGCTCCCTCTCCCTCTCCTTCTCCTCCTCCCACCCCTTCTCCCTTCTTTTCCCTTCTCACTCCCAGCTCCTTCTCTTTCTCCTTCTAAATCATTTCCTCCCACCTCTTCCCTTTCATTTCCCTTTTCACACCGCTTCTCCAAATCTCATTTCTCCTCCCCTTTTCCATCTTCCCTCTCCTCTTCTTGTTCGCTCTCCTCTCATTCCACCTCTCTCCCCTTTTTCCCTCCTTCTCACTTCCCTTCTCCCTATAAGATCTCTCCTCTCCCTATCTATCTTTCCCCTCATTTTCTTGTTTCCTTGCCATCTCCTCTCATTTCTCCCCACTTCCCTTCTCTTTGTATCATATTCTTCCCCTTCCTCCTCCTCTTCCCTGGTCATCTCCTCCCATTCCTCCTCTCCTCCCTTCTCCCTTCTCATTTCTCCCCTCTCCCTTCTCCCTTCTCATTTCCTCCCCCCTCCCCCTGCAGCATTCAGACTGGGGTATTTGCCGTGCATTTGTGATTCCCCTATTTTTGCCTCTCACCCTCAGCACCGCCACTCCGAGTATTTGCCAGGCAGTCGACCTCCAGCCTCGAGTGCTAGCCTAATTCAGAGTGGGAGCCGAGAGGGGGCAGTGTGTGTGTGTGTGTGTGTGTGTGTGTGTGTGTGTGTGTGTGTGTGTGTGTGTGTGTGTGTGTGTGTGTGTGTGTGTGCAAGAAAGAGAGTGGGGTCATCATCTGTGTGCTGGGTTGAGTGCACTGCGTTGGATTAATGCGTTCTGGCTATTTCTGAGTGTAGGACGAATAGAGAGGGGGCACATTCCGAGTATGGCCGAGAGGGGGCAGTGTGTGTGTGTATGTGTGTGTGTGTGTGTGTGTGTGTGTGTGTGTGTGTGTGTGTGTGTGTGTGTGTGTGTGTGCCCAATGAGTGAGGGTGCAGAGCTGAGTGCAATGCGTTGGATTAATGGGAGCTGGATATTCAGGAATGTAGAGGAGTAATCTAAGTTTGGAAGTGTGACTGGAAGGATGTCAGGTGTTGATACAGGAAGAGCAAGAGGAGTGGCCTTGTTAGGGAATCCGGAAGTGCAGCAGTGTTTGACTGGATGGAAAGAGGTGTCAGCGAGACTGATGTGGGTGAAAGCGAAATTTTGACGGGAGCTGTGAGTGTTTGTGAGTGTATATGGGCCTGGTAGCGAAAGGGATGAAGAAGAGAGGGAGTCTTTCTGGAATGATGTTGATGAGTGTCTGCAGAGTTTTGGAGCGAATGTGAATGTGGTAATGATGGGAGATGTGAATGCTAGAGTGGGTAATGTAGCAGTTGAAGGTGTAGCCGGTATGCATGGTGTGCCCGGAAGAAATGATAATGGAGAACGAATGATAGGGATGTGTGCTGAGCGAGTGATGGTGATTGAAAATACCTTGTTTGAGAAGAAAGATATTTATAAGTATACATGGATGAGACAGGAGGGTGGACGGATTGTTGATAGAGCTTTGATGGACTATGTGGTTGTGTCCAGGAATGTAAGAGGAAGATTGTTGGATGTGAGAGTTTTGAGAGGGGAGGGTGGAGGTATGTCTGACCACTACCTGGTGGAGGGAAAGTTGAGAGTAGGTATGAGGTGGGTGAGAGCTAGGAGAGTTGGGTGTGGCAGGGAGGCTTTGAAAGTAAATGAGCTGGATAAAGGAGAAAATTTTTTAGAGTATCAGAAGCTGAAATAGGAATGATACGCAGTGAAGGATCAGGAAAATGGCGGTGTGGAGGAGGAATGGCGATTGTTTAAGAGTGCTGTGGCTGGGTATGCGGAAGAGGTGTGTGGTGTGAGGTGAGTGGGTGGTGGTGCAAGAAAGGGAAGTGAATGGTCGTGCGAGGAAGTAAACATGGTTGTAGCTGAGAAGAGACGTGCATATGAAGTGTGGCTGCAGAGGAAGGATGAAGTGTAATATGAGAGGTGTCATATGATGAATGTGTGTGTGTGTGTGTGTGTGTGTGTGTGTGTGTGTGTGTAAGGAAGAGCGTGGGATTACAGTCTGAGTGCAAGGTTGAGAGCATGGCGTTGAATTAATGTGTGCTGACCATTAATGAACATAGAAAAAGAATGGAATTAACTTTTTCTTACCAGACTCATCCTTTTTACAAGCAGCACCGAAAACAGAGCATTATCGTCAAGTCGGCTCTATGGATGTATCTCCGTTAACAAAAATCCCGTCAATGCCTGAACCAATTCAATTTAAAACGGGGTACAAGCAGTGTGTGTCGGTCTGGGAAGAATAATTTGATATGAAACTTGTGAAGATGGATCGGGAGTCAAATGGTATGGGTCAAAGTTTGTGTGGCATTATCTTTTAAGTGCCTGATTTACTCTGGATAAAAATGGCACAAATATTGCCTGTGGACCTGGGAAGAAATGATTTGAGTTAGGTGCCTATCGGGTAAAGGTCAAGGCTTAAGGTCATGGGTCGTGGTCAAAGGTCAGACTGCTGCGTTATCTCATGAATCACTGAACAGATTTGAATGTAGAAAATTCGTCCATTGGGTGTGGAAATGGAAAGGAGTGAGTCGATTTTGCTGGCGATAGAACATATGCCAAGATCATAACTAGGGCGCTGTGTTTCTGTACTCTCTCAAAACCCATTTCTAGTTGTGTCCTTGCTATCTTCACACTATTTCAGGATGGTTAGTGGTGATTTCAGACTGAAGGAGTTACATTAGAGTGAAATGTAGGCATCAATATAAGCCCTTCACTACAAAGGTCTCCCCCAAGATAAATGAAACATGTGAAGGAAACAGGAATAAACCAACAGAATATGTAATCTGTTTCAGAGAGAGAGAGAGAGAGAGAGAGAGAGAGAGAGAGAGAGAGAGAGTCACTGAGTTCTTGGCGTTGGATTATGTACTGTAGCGGCCGGCATGCAAACGTCTGACACTGGCAGGTAACACCATACACTTTTCAGACTGTGTTTTACGGAACCTTAAGGGCAACTGAACTGTAGGGCCGAGGAACACCACTTAATGTTATTGGAGAAGTAACCCGCCACCACCCAATGCTTTAGGCTTGAGTGTAGTTGTAGGTGGGGAAGGATTTTGGAGGAATGAATGGAGGAAGACTGTTGGATCACAGTTTGGGTGGAGTTGAGAAAGTAATGTGTGTGTGTGTGTGTGTGTGTTAATACTGGCATCATTAACCTTGTTATGGTCGGGACAACTCTAGCTTTCAATCTCAACTAACACCAGACAATTTTATTATGCTAACAGTGAATCACGGGAGCCTGAGAAAGAGAATGTGTACTTGGACCTCATGACTTCAGCTGATAACGTATTTGGAGGGAGCGTAGGACATATCCCACAGGAACGTTCTCTCTCGGTACCCCTTACTCTCTCTCTCTCTCTCTCTCTCTCTCTATATATATATATATATATATATATATATATATATATCTGTATATGTATATATATATATATATATATATATATATATATATATATATATGTATGTATATCTATGTATCTATATATAGTTAGGAGTAGATGGACAGACAGCTTAACAGACAGAAAGGAAACCATATGGACATTTAGATAGATAAACAGATAGATGGTTGAATAGACTGACAGCTAGATAGATAGACAGAGAGGTAGACAGACAGACAGATAGACAGACAGATGGAGAGACAGATGGACAGTTAGACTAACAGAGAGATAGACGAACTGGCATTAGAGAGCTACTGGGAGTATCATTCGCCGCAGAGGACGGTAAAGCTAAACTGTGGGAGGAAATTGCTTGTGTGTAAGCATTAAAAAAAAAAAAAAAAAAAAAACACACACTTCCCAAATACATGCAATAAGTTAAGTGAGTGAGTGAGAGAGGTGTGGTATTTTTCGTTGATTGTGCGGTCATTACGACACACACACACACACACACACACACACACACACACACACACACACACACACACACACACACACACACACACACACACACACACATTCACTTCCCTCCCTCCCCCCAAACCTACCTACAGTACTTTTCCTCTCTCCCACACCCTTCCTCTCCTCCTTCCCCCTCCTAAAACCCCTCTTCCCTTCCCCTTCCCTAACCCCCTCTCACTCTCTTTTACTCCCAGTCCTACCTCCACTTCCTACCTTTCTCCCCCACCCCTATCCCCAACTCCATGGCTCCAACCCCTCCCTTTCCCTAACCCCCTCACTTGTCCTCCCTACCCTCTACCCTTCTCCCCTTCTTCTATCCCCCATCCCTATCCCCAACCCTATCCCTTCAGTAATTATTAACATCGCTAATTCAGACTCCATCCCATCAACATGCACTCACCCGGGAAAAAATATAAATGTTTGAATCACTGAACATACACAGGTAAATTGGCAGCCGCTTCGGTGATCTGTAATGGTTTTCTAAGTGAAGTGGAAAAAATGGAGATGGGACTGGTTGGGATGATTTTTTTTTATTTTTGGTAGTTGATGGGTAGGTGAGGGCTGTTATGGACGTGTGTGTGTGTGTGTGTGGGTGAAGTGTGTGTGTGTGTGTGTGTGTGTGAAGTGTGTGTGTGTGTGTGTGTGTGTGTGTGTGTGTGTGTGTGTGTGTGTGTGTGTGTGTGTGTGTGTGTGTGTGTGTGTGTGTGTGTGTGTGTTAATGCTCTATTACATTACTTTTTCTTAATTCTCCCTCCCTCTCTAATTCTTTTCCCTCGTGCACAAGAAACAAAAAGTGTAGGAGGGGAAGAAGATTACAGAAAGAGAGGAGAACTATGGAAGACAGTAAGAAAGTAAGGAAGAGGGTAAGAAAGTAAGAAAGAGTGTAAGAAAGTAAGAAAGAGTGTAAGAAAGTGAGAAAAAGTGTACAACAGTGAGAAGTAAAAGTGTGGATGATACAAAGGGAGGAAAAGAGAAAAAAAGAATAGGATAAGTGGAAGAAAGTGAAGGAGGGAGTGTAAGAAAGTGAGAGAGTGAGAAAGGGAGTGTGATAAAATTAGGGAGAGTGTGTGTAGGAGGTGATAATGATGGGATGAAGAAAAAGTAGACAAGGGGGCTGGTGTGCGGTGATGGAGTTATGGCCCTCTCTCTCTCTCGCTCTCTCTCGCTCTCTCTCTCTCTCTCTCTCTCTCTCTCTCTCTCTCTCTCATTATATCTTTATTTCATTTTTTCATTCTTCTTTTCACGACTCTCTTACATCCACTTATCTAATTTTGTTTCTCACAGTCTCTTGCTCTCTCTCACACTCTCTCTCACATTTCTTATTCCCATTCACACTCCATTCTCTTTTTGTTTTCAGCCTCTTTTAAACAATCTATTTTCTTTTCTTTTTTTCTTTTCCCTCTCTCACTGTCAGTATTATTACCCGTCCCCGCCCCGGAGGGACTCTGGGACGGGTATTGTTTTCACTCGGTTTGTCTGTTTGTTTGTCTGTCTGTCTGCCTGTTAACAACTTTAAGCGAAAACTACTGGTGCGATTTTGACTAAAATTACAGGGATGATGGACAATGACCTTCTGATTACCTGATTACATTTTGGGCCAAACTGGACAGAGGCCCAGGCTGTAGGCCCCCAAAATGTTTTTTTTTGTTTGTTTGTTTTTTTTGCCATAACTCCTTTCGATATGAAAC
>NC_137022.1:23424297-23436797 GCF_032717465.1 Coenobita brevimanus | reverse complement strand
AGGATTACATGGGATTACACAGGAAAGAAAACAGCAGCAGACCTTATGGTCCTTTCGAGGCTGCTTGTTACAGAGAAAACTATGACTACAAGATCTAACTCTACATGCTGAAGGATAAGGATAGTAAAGCAAGAAGGCTCCCCCCACCACCAAACCCTCCAGGAAAAAGTGAGAAAAACCACCATGCAGCATGGAAAAACTGACATGGAAATTTTATAGGAAACACTGGAAAGGAAAAGTCACATTCTATAATACTTTATCTATAAGCTACCCGATAGAGTAACCTGAAAGAGAAAGTAAACAAATAAAATAATAGTTACGGCATGACATTATAAACCGGTACATTGAGTTAATGGGAGGAGGAGGAGGAAAGGAGGAAGAAAGAAGGAAGGAAGAGAAAGGGAGGAAGAAAAATGGAGGAAAAGGAGAAGAAGGAAATGAAAAGGATGAGAAAGGAAGAAGGAAGTGAGGAAAAGGAGAAGGAGGAGAGGAGACTGAGAGAAAGAGGAGAAGGAGGAGGAGGAGGTGGAGGAGGAGGAGGAGGAAGAGGAGGAGGAGGAGGAGGAGGGGGAGAGGATGAATAAATAAGGAACGAAGAGGAAGCGAATAAATCAAGGAAGAGAAAAAAGAAGTGAGGAGGGAAGAGAAGGAGAAAGGAGGAAGGAGGAGGAGAAAAGGAGGAAGAGGAAAAGGGGAAAAAGAAGAAAGGGTGGAGAGGAAGGAAGAAAGAAAAGAAGAAAGGAAGTAAGAGGAAGAGAAAGGAGGAAGGAAGGGTAAATAAAGAGGAGGAGAAATATAAGAAGAAATAAGGTAGGAAGCGGGGGGTGAGGAGGTAGATGAAAAAGAAGAAATGAAGGAGGAGGAGGAGAAAGAATGAAGGAAGAGGAAAGGAGGAGAAAAAGAAAGGAAGAAAGGAAAAGAGGAAGAGGAGAGAGAAGATAAGGATGACTAAAGAAGGAAGGAAGGAGAGGAGAAACGAGAGAAGAAAATGAAAAGAGGAAGGAAGAGGAAAAGAAATGAGAAAGGAAGAGAATAAGAGGAGAGGCGAGGAGGAAGGAAGGAAGAAGGCAGAGAGAAGAAAAGAAGGAAGGAAGAGGAAGGGAAAGGAAGAGAAGAGAAGGAAGGAAGCGGAGGAGAAAGAAATATGTAAATGGAGAAAATGGAAGAGAGGAAAAAGATGAAGTAGGAGAGGAAGAGGAGGGGAAGGAAGGAGAGAGTGGAGAATGGAAAAGAAAATAATGGGTGATAGGGAAGGGACTGGTTAAGGGAAGAGAGGAAGGAAGGAAGGAAGGAAGGAAGGAAGGAAGAAAGGAAGGAAGGAAGGAGGGAAGGGAGGAAGGAAGGAAGGATAGAATGAAGAAGAAAGAAAGAAAGAAAAAAGAAGGAAAGAGTGAAGGAAAGAAAAAGAAAGAAGGGAAAAAAGGAGGGAAGAAAGGAAGGAAGGAAGGAAAATGATAAGTAGAGGAATGAAGGAAGGAAAATAAAAAAGGGAGGAAGGAGGGAAAGAAGAATGAAAGAAAGTAGGAAAGAAAAAGGAAAAGAAAGAAAGGAAGAAAGGAAAATTATAAGAGGACTAAGGAAAGAAGAAAGGAAAATAAGAAAAAAGGGAAAGAAGGAAGGAATGAGAGGAAACACGGAGAAAATGAGAGAAGACAAAAGAGGGGAGACTTTAAGAAAAAAAGAGAGAGCGCAATAAAGTGTAAGAAATGAGAACGGGGAGAAGGAGAACTTAAGGAAATATTAGAGAGAGAGAGAGAGAGAGAGAGAGAGAGAGAGAGAGAGAGAGAGAGAGAGAGAGAGAGAGAGAATAGGAAAGAGGAAATCCGAGAAGAAATGAGAGAGGAAGAGGAGGAAAAGAAGAGGAAGAGTGAGGAAGGAAAGAAAGAAGGAAGGAAGGAACGAATGTACGAAGGGATGTAGGAAGGTGGAAGAAAATCAACGAAAGGAAGGAAGTAAGGAAGGAAGGAGGGAAGGTAAGAAGGAAGGAGGGAGGGTAGAGACAAATAATTAGAAAGAAAAGGAAGTGGATTACCACGAATGAAAAGAAGGAAGGAAGGAAGGAAGGAAGGAAGGAAGAAGTAACGAAAGAAAGGAGAAGCAAACCAGGAGTTAAAAATGAGAATGTAAGGGAAGGGAGAAAGGAGAGCGATAGATTGATAGATAGACTGATAGATTAA
Source organism: Coenobita brevimanus (assembly GCF_032717465.1). Lineage (NCBI taxonomy): Eukaryota > Metazoa > Arthropoda > Malacostraca > Decapoda > Coenobitidae > Coenobita > Coenobita brevimanus. Next base: position 23,434,620 of record NC_137022.1, on the reverse strand, counting down.
CAGATAGACAGGTAGGTAGGTAGGTAGGGGAGAGAGAGAGAGAGAGAGAGAGAGAGAGAGAGAGAGAGAGAGAGAGAGAGAGAGAGAGAGAGAGAGAGAGAGAGAGAGAGAGAGGCAAGTGTGAGAGACGGATGGAGAGTAATTGAGAAAGGGAATAAAAGAAGTTAAACGGGAGTGGAAGAATGAGGATAAAGGAGGTCGTGAAGAAGAGGGGAGAAGAGAGAGAGAGAGAGAGAGAGAGAGAGAGAGAGAGAGAGAGAGAGAGAGAGAGAGTATGACTGAGGTGGCCTTGCAGTGGAGGAGAAGGAGAGGGAGATCGAGAAAGAGGCGGAATGACTATGTGGATAAGATATGGGTTGCCGGTGTGGAGTGGCAAGTGGGAATTTCAACCCTTATTATTCCTTATTAATTTATTTTTGCTGTAATATGACGATTTTATTGATTTTAAATAAAGACCTTTCGTACTGAAGGGGTTTATTAATGCCAAATCTAACCCCTCCCCAGTTCAAAAAAATCCATGCTAACTTTCGAGGCTGAATAAAATCGTCTTTAGGTGCCAAAAATGGAATAATATATGTGTCAGAGGATTGAAGGAATTGACGTCGAAATAGAGATGTGTGTTTTGTCTCGTTTACTATAGATAATTTTAAAGAATGGGCGTTTCGGATCAGATAGACAGATAGACAGACAGATGGATAGATTCAGATGGATTACATTACGCTAGGTAGATAACTTAGAGAAAAGATTTTTGTGGATTTATAGACAAAGAGATAGTCTGGACAGAGACATAAATATCAGGCCAAAAAAACAGATATTCTCAGATAAATAGGCGTGTAAATAGAGAGCGAGCGAGCGAGCGAGAGAGCAAGCGAGAGAGAGAGAGAGAGAGAGAGAGAGAAAGAGAGAGGCTAACATGATTCCCGTGTATGACCTTGACCGAGGAAATTAGGTCAAGGCAGATAGTGAAAGGTTTTGGCAGTCCCTTTGAGCGGGGAGAGGGAGGGGAGGAGGGGAAGAGGGTGAACGGGGGAGAGAATGGGGGTGGGAAAGTGAGGGGTAGTTAGGAGGAGAGGGGTAGGGAAGAGGGGGAGGGGTGAGGGTGGGGAGGTTAGAGAGAGGGAGAGGGAGAGGGAGAAAGGTACTGGGGAGAGAGAATGGTAAGGGAAAATAAAGGAGAGGATGAGAGAAAGTGAAAATGCCGTCCATCTTCATTCATTCTTGCTACTTCCAGACGATTTTATTCAGCTTATTAGAGACTTATTCCAACTGGAGGGGTTGGATCTAGCCTTCAGGAGTCTCTCTCTCTCTCTCTCTCTCTCTCTCTCATCAGTTTGGGTGTAGTAGCGATAAAGGTGTTATACAAGGGACAGATATGGCAGGTATGTTCGAGAGGAATGATCTCTCTCTCTCTCTCTCTCTCTCTCTCTCTCTCTCTCTTTCTGTCTCTCTAATTTAGGTGTACAAGCGAGAAAGGTGTTAGACAAGGGACAAAAATGGTAGGTGTGTAGGGAAGGACCAATTCTCTCTCTCTCTCTCTCTCTCTCTCTCTCACAACCCCTTCAGTACCAGGACTCCTAAGCTGACTAAAATGCCTGTCCTCCGCTATACTCCTTTCACCTTAACATGGCACAGATTTTCGTCCTTTTTATGGCTTATTTCACGTTGGACACGAGGGGAAAAAGACAATACCACGGCTCTGCATCCTCTCCATAGCACTTCTTCGTGACTAGCATCATATTTCGGTGTTAGGCCAGGTTAGATTAAAAGGAGTATGGTATTAATTATAAAAGAATTTTTTTTTAGGAAGGATAGTGCCTTGTGGGAGTAATTTTATTCATGCAAATGTTTTCCAAAGTTTGTTTTGAAAATATTGGAAGTAAGAAGAGAGACTGAGACTTACTGAGAGAGACAGGCAGAGAGGTAGAGAGATATACAGTGAGAGAGACATGGCGCAGACATAGATAGATAGACACATAGATAGAAAGATAGGTACATAGATAGTGTGTGTGTGTGTGTGTGTGTGTGTGTGTGTGTGAGAGAGAGAGAGAGAGAGAGAGAGAGAGAGAGAGAGAGAGAGAGAGAGAGAGAGAGAGAGAGAGAGAGAGAGAGAGAATATTTTTGAACAGTGAGTGAGGAAGAACTGAAAATGAAAAAAAAATAGCAGGAGAAAACTTAGCAATAAATAATTGTCACATAAAAAAAAAAAAATAGATAAATCAAATGGAGGAAAATATAACTGAAACGTCAGGGAGATTATAAAATAAGATTCTTATTATTTTACACAAGGAAATTCACTCAACGCTTTTGTCGTGGAATATTACCGTGTTTGAGCAAGTGTGTGTGTGTGTGAAGGAGAAAGAGAGAGAGAGAGAGAGAGAGAGAGAGAGAGAGAGAGAGAGAGAGAGAGAGAGAGAGAGAGAGAGAGAGAGAGAGAGAATGTGTGTATGTGTGTGTGTGTGTGTGTGAAATTTTGAAATTATCAGTGAAGGTGAGAAGTATGTAAGATGCGTGAAAATGAGAATGGTGTGAGGAAGATGATTGTGGAAGTGAGAAAGATGTGAGAAAGATGAGTGTGAAAGTGGGAAAGATTCGTGGAAGCTGAAACGTGAGAGAGAAGTAATGTGTGAAAGTAGAGGAAACTGTGTGAAAGGGAGAGAGAGAGGTGTGAAAGTGGAGAGAGATGTGTGAAAGTGGAGAGAGAGGTGTGAAAGTGGAGAGAGATGTGTGAAAGTGGAGAGAGAGGTGTGAAAGTGGAGAGAGATGTGTGAAAGTGGAGAGAGAGGTGTGAAAGTGGAGAAAAATTTGCTAAAGTGGAGAGACGTGTGTTAGTGTGGAGAGAGGTGTGTGAAAGTGGAGAGAGGTGTGTGAAAGTGGAGAGAGGTGTGTGAAAGTGGAGAGAGGTGTGAAAGTGGAGAGAGGTGTGTGAAAGTGGAGAGAGGTGTGAAAGTGGAGAGAGGTGTGAAAGTGGAGAGAGGTGTGTGAAAGTGGGGAGAGGCGTGTGAAAGTGGAGAGAGGAGTGTGAAAGTGGAGAGAGGTGTGTGAAAGTGGAGAGCGAGATGAGTGAAAATAAAGAAAGATGCTTGTGGAAGAATTGGAATGTGGATGCGAGAAATTTAACAAACGTAAATAAAAAAAAAAAAATCTATTGAAAAGTGAAAAGCAAAGGGCTTGAAATGGAAACGGACTGTCTAAGAATGTGAAAAAAAAAAAAAAAATGAAAGAAAATATAAGGCAGGAATATGTGTGAGTGATGAAAAATATGTAGGAAATAGACACATGGACATAGAGGTGTGTGTGAGAGTTGAAGAATTGTGTGTGTGTGTGTGTGTGTGTGTGTGTGTGAGAGAGAGAGAGAGAGAGAGAGAGAGAGAGAGAGAGAGAGAGAGAGAGAGAGAGAGAGAGAGTAATATACCAGTGGAGAAGCGACCTGAGTGTCATCAAAAGAAAGTTGCATGAGAAGGTAAAAGAAGGAATTATATAAGTTAGAAGAGAATTCCTGGGGTTATAACTCTCCCTCTCTCTCTCTCTCTCTCTCTCTCTCTCTCTCTCTCTCTCTCTCTCGCTCTCTCTCTCATAACTCTACTAAGACACCCAACCATCAGCGTATAATCCAGGTCCCTATTTCAATTTTCATTCTTTTTGGCTTTGGTCCTACGATGAACAGAACTATAAAAAAGAGCCTCTTCTGGATTACAAAAAATAAATAAATAAATGAAATAAAAACAAAGGAAAAGAATTATCTAGTGAAATTTAAAAAAGGACGGGTCGCACCTTTTGAGATAGATAAACAAAGAGATAGATAGATAGGTAGACAGACTGATGAATAGATAGACAGATAGATAGCCAGACAGACAGAGGGAGAACATAAGGAACTGAGGAGGAACGGAAGAACAAGGTCGTATTTATAAAACATTCTATCCATTTTTTTTTATCAATATGTTTCACCAAATAAACCTCAATACCAGTTCAGTTTCACCTCGCATCGTCTGGGTTTCGTATTGTTTCATGTTAATATTCACTGTAACCTGATGGCGAAGTGAAGAGAAACGTATATTCCAGTAATCTTAAATGCATCTTAATTTTTTCAACCTATCATGTATTTTTAAGTCTGACAGTACACACTAGATGATTTTATGTATGTATGTTCGTATATATGTATGTATGTATTTATCTATTTGTATGTATGTGTGTATATTTATGTATATATGTATGTATGTACGTAATAATGTATGTATATATGTATGTACGTATGAATGTATGTATGAATGTATGTATATATGCAGGTACGTATGTATGTTTGTATGAATGTATGTATGTATGTATATATGTATGTATATATGAGTGAATGAATGAATGTATGTATGTATGTATGTACGTATGACTGAATGTATGTATGTATGTATGAAGGCAGCATGAAGAACTGGAAAATAGGTTATAGGACTGAAGGGGTTAAATTCAGGGGAGCTTACTAACACAGTGTATGGAGTTCGATTCTCTTGGGCATAAAAATTCGTAATACTTATTCCTCAGCGACTTATTTTGCATATCACACCTTCAAGTTCTCTGTTTATATATATATATATATATATATATATATATATTGTTACGGAACAGAGAAAGATAATGTACACTTTAAGTGAGAATACGAAGAGTCACTACTGTCCCGTAAAGTTCCAGGTTCAAAACAAAAGAGTTAGGTAAAATTACAAGTTAAAGTTTAATGCACAAACTAACAACAAAACATTCAGAACTCATAAGGATAATGTAATGGCAAATAAACAGGTTAAATATATGGTTAACTGCAATAGCCTCCATTAACACGAAATTAGCAAGAATAAATTTATCTAAGTCAGCCCTGATAAAATGAGATACCAGATAATACTCAGTGAATGTCAGATAAATAATTACAGATACAAACTATTATCAAAAATGACTGACATAAAGAACCCTACATGAATTACAAAAACTTCACTAGGCCTACAAATTAAACTTATGCTATACAGTACAAGAAAAAATGCAACAACAGTTATACTCAAATTACACACAGCTGCTAGATGTTTGGAGATTTCTTGAGCACTCACAATAATAATATCTGTACAGGGGAGGACAGAGATGTGAACAAAATGAGGAGCAGATCTAAGTGGCAATGATGCAGAGACTGAGCTCATTATATAGGAGCCAGGATAGCTTGATAAAACTTGTGAGAAGGACGCGCAAATGAAAGCGATGGGGACAAACGGTCGACAATCCCGCACTGAATAACAGAAAGGACGACTTACTCTACTATAACGGTAGAAGGGGGGGACTGAGGCAGAACACGCTCGTGATCAAACATGCAGCATACTGTGCGTTAAAATTACACAAAGGATGATGAAATCATAGGCTATGTAACACCTCCCAACAAAGAAAAAAGAAATTTACAAAGGAAATTTCTTATTACTCTAAAACAATCTGTACATGGCATTACAGAACATGCAAAAGTCCCTCCTAATTTCACAAAACATGAGATCTCCCTAGCACGTTCAGTCATAGGTACTTGCCAGTATCCCTTTAACAAATCAAACTTACTTATGTACCTAGCCTTTCCGATCTTGTCTATGCAATCTTCCACACGAGGGAGAGGGTAAGTGTCTGTTTTAGTTATCTGATTAACACGTCTGTAGTCAATGCAAAGCCTCTGTGACCCACCTGGCTTAGGGACTAGAGTGACAGGAGAACTCCACTCGCTCTGACAGGGCTCAATCATCTTGTGGTCCAACAGGTAGCCAAGCTCCTTCTGGATGAGAGGAACTTTCACTGGGTTCACACGGTAAGGAGGCAATTTAATTGGCTTTGCGTCTCCAACATCGACATCATGCATCAACACAGTGGTTCTTCCTGGAGTGGCACGGAACACTTGCGGGTACTCCTGCAGTAATGCCGAAAACTCCTGCCTTTCCTTGGGTGGTAGATGAGAAAGCTTAGTCTGGAGATCATTCATGATATCAGGATTCTTCCCCAAACTATCACTCAGGCTCATACTGCATGGGAGAGCTTCACTTGCAGACTCGGGTGGAACAGCTACAGTGCAGACTGGATTATTTTCGTCCCGCCTGTGATATAACTTTAGCATGTTGATGTGACATAGTTGCTTGCTCTTTCTACGATCTGGTGTGGCGATGACATAGTTGACATCACTGAGTTTCTTCTCCACGAAATAAGGGCCACTAAACTTGGCTTGAAGAGGTTGCCCATGAACTGGTAGCAGAATCAAAACCTGATCTCCTGGCTGAAAGTGGCGTAACCTGGACTTCTTATCATACCAAGTCTTCATCTTCTCCTGAGCAGCTCCTAAATTCTCTCTCGCCAGCTGTAAAGCAGTGGACAGCCGTTCTTTGAAATTCATCACATACTCCAGCAGGTTGACGTCATCTTCCTCCGACAGCCAGCATTCCTTGAGTAGCTTAAGGGGTCCTCTTACTTCATGGCCAAACAGTAGTTCAAAAGGTGAGAAGCCCAGTGATTCATTTGGAGATTCTCTTGCAGCAAACACAACGAATGGAAGACCTTTATCCCAGTCTTTCTGATGTTCCAAACAGTATTTCTTGAGCATCGATTTGAGTGTTTGATGATATCTCTCCAACGCTCCTTGGGTCTGGGGATGGTAAGCTGAAGACGTGATCTGGGTGATGCCCAACTCTTTCAGAGACTGCTTGAAAACGTTTGACATGAAATTACTTCCCGGTCTGACTGTACCTCCTTAGGCAGACCAAACTTTGTGAAGAACCCCAGCATTTCCTTAACCACGTTCTTTGCTGAGATATTTCTAAGTGGAATGGCTTCAGGATAACGAGTAGCCATATCAATCAGGGTCAACACATAAGAAAATCCTGAAGAAGTCTTAGGAAGAGGGCCCACAATATCCACCAACACACGGGTGAAAGGCGCCTCAAAAGGAGGAATGGGAACTAGAGGTGCAACCTTTTCGGTCTGATTACACTTCCCCACAACTTGACAGGTGTGACAAGACTTACAATACCAGGAAACATCCCTGAAGATACCTGGCCAGTAGAAGTGTTTCAAAATGCGTGCCACAGTCTTCCTCACTCCAAGGTGTCCTGCCAAACTGGAATCATGAGCCACTCGAATGATATCCTGCCTACAAACACGAGGGATGACAACTTGATGTACAACCTCCCATTCACAGTCGGCTGATGCTGTTGGGGGTCTCCACTTCCTCATAAGTACTCCTGACTTTACATAATAACAAGTAGAAGCACCGGCTGACTCTTCTTCACTGTAAGCAGAGTTAGCTAGACCTTTCAACTCAGGGTCAGCAACCTGCAACTCAACCAACTCTTGACAAGACAAATTATCAACACTACGGGGTACTGCCTCATCTGGTGAGTGGTCCAAATTAGCAAGAAAAGTGTCAGCTAGGATAACATCATCATCATCATTATCCTCTAAATCACCAGTAACTTTAGACTTAGCCCTAGTGACAGCACATGCAGGGAACACATCAGGGACATCACAATCCCGGGACACAGCCACTGGCTCACTAGACAACTGAGGAGCTGGACACACTTGACTTCCACCAATATCATTTCCAAGTAAGAAAGTTACACCTGACATTGGGAGTGTCTCAACCAACCAAACCATAACAGAACCATTAACAAAACCAGACTCTAAATTCACTCTGCACAGAGGAACAGAGAAGTAATTATTCCCTACACCTTGTAAGATTACAGTTTCATCAGAGGAATTAACATTAGAGCCTAGAACACTGGTCAGCATAAGGGATTGGCAAGCACCTGTATCACGATATATTTTAACTGATTTCCTGTCATTACTGTCCAGAGGACTGACAAAACCATCAGACAGGAAATTAGCACATGAACTCTCGAGAGTGTCACCCACGTTACTGCTCAAAAGAGGAGCTCCATCATGAGAATTTAAGTTACCCCTCAAAGCAGGTTCAGTTAACTCAGTTAAAGAATTCTGGGAACTCTCAAGAGTGGACACTAGACCAATTGACTGAATATTTAAAGACTCCTTTTTGTTCACATCATGCTGTCTCCTGAAACATCTCTCCGTAGTATGACCAAGCTTACTACAATAAGTACATTTACTTTTCTGAAATCTAGAGGTGAAGCTGGTATTTACTTCCTGAGAAACATCATCCTTATTCTCTTTCCTGTTACCTGTACTCTGAGTAGAGGCAACGTACTTACTCTCAGCTTTCCCTTTTTCTCTAGAATATCTCTTGTGAGTGAGAACATACTCATCAGCTAAAACTGCAGCATCAGACAAATTATCTATTCTTTTCTCATCAAGATATAGGCTTACATCTTTACTAATACACCTTTTGAAATCCTCCAGCAAAATCATCTGCTTAAATTTGTCAAAATCAGAATCCACATTCTTAGAATTTAACCACTGCTCTAACAAATCTTCTTTGATTTTTGCATACTCAACATGGGATTGCTTATCTTGCTTGTAAGTTGTCCTAAATTTTACTCTATAGGCTTCAGGAACAAGCTCATAGGCCTTAAGAATCAAGCTCTTAACTACATCATAATTATCAGACTGATCCTGAGGCAAAGATGCATAAGTTACTTGAGCTTTACCGGTGAGAACAGTTTGAAGGAGTACTGGCCAATACTCCTTAGGCCAATTAAAACCTGTAGCTACCCTCTCAAACAACTGAAAATACTTTGTTAAATCAGATTCATTAAAAGGAGGGACAAGTTTAACATTTTTAGCCACATCAAAACCATCAGAGCTAGATGATCCAGTTCCACCTTGTTTCATGCGATACTCATGGTCTGCCTGAATCCTGGCAAGTTCAACTTGTGCCTGTATCTGTGCCTCCTGAATCCGTGCCTGAGATTCCGCCTCCTTAGCCTGAGACTCAGCTTCTTTAGCACGTGCTTGAAATTCAGCCTCCTGAATACGAGCCTGAGACTCCGCCTGCTTAGCATTTGCCTGAAATTCAGCTTCTTTAGCACGAGCCTCCTGCAGAGCTAGCTGTAACTTAGCTAATTCAATCTGCGTTTGCTCATTTGGAGGAGTTACATTAAACAAGCTTTTATTAATCATGCCAACAATTTGATCCTTAGAATGATGAGAGTGAACTGCAATTCCCAATTGTTGAGCAACAAGCTTAAGTTCATTCTTTGTTCTGTTTTCTATATCACACACTGTTTGCACATTTGACAAAAAATCTTTGGCTTCATCAAGTGTAGAAATAGTAGCCACCATGAATATATCACAGTCACAAAATATCAAACAATATCCTTATGATAATATCCTGAATATCCTGATATGAGGTCGCCAAATTTATGTTACGGAACAGAGAAAGATAATGTACACTTTAAGTGAGAATACGAAGAGTCACTACTGTCCCGTAAAGTTCCAGGTTCAAAACAAAAGAGTTAGGTAAAATTACAAGTTAAAGTTTAATGCACAAACTAACAACAAAACATTCAGAACTCATAAGGATAATGTAATGGCAAATAAACAGGTTAAATATATGGTTAACTGCAATAGCCTCCATTAACACGAAATTAGCAAGAATAAATTTATCTAAGTCAGCCCTGATAAAATGAGATACCAGATAATACTCAGTGAATGTCAGATAAATAATTACAGATACAAACTATTATCAAAAATGACTGACATAAAGAACCCTACATGAATTACAAAAACTTCACTAGGCCTACAAATTAAACTTATGCTATACAGTACAAGAAAAAATGCAACAACAGTTATACTCAAATTACACACAGCTGCTAGATGTTTGGAGATTTCTTGAGCACTCACAATAATAATATCTGTACAGGGGAGGACAGAGATGTGAACAAAATGAGGAGCAGATCTAAGTGGCAATGATGCAGAGACTGAGCTCATTATATAGGAGCCAGGAGAGCTTGATAAAACTTGTGAGAAGGACGCGCAAATGAAAGCGATGGGGACAAACGGTCGACAATCCCGCACTGAATAACAGAAAGGACGACTTACTCTACTATAACGGTAGAAGGGGGGGACTGAGGCAGAACACGCTCGTGATCAAACATGCAGCATACTGTGCGTTAAAATTACACAAAGGATGATGAAATCATAGGCTATGTAACAATATATATATATATATATTTTTTTTTAACATCATAAACAGAAGAGATTAAGAATGTTTCATAGACAAAATAAATCGGTGAGGAAAAGATGTCACAAATTCTGTTAATGGGAATATGGCCTATGAAGAAAACATAGAGAGGGAGGGGGGTTTAAAAAAAGAGGAGGGAGGGAGCGGAGACGGGAGGGGAGAGGGGGGAGGACGAGAGA
>NC_137022.1:23404297-23421797 GCF_032717465.1 Coenobita brevimanus | reverse complement strand
AAGGAGGAGGAGGAGGAGGATTTAGATGGAAGGAAGAAGTGATAAAGATGAGAAGGAAACAGAAGATACAGGGACACAGACTTAGCAGGAAACATAAAGAGGAGGGAGAAATATATTTAAAGGGGAAAAAGAAGAGGGAGGAGGTGGAGGAAGACAAAGGTACAAAAGAAGGGTGATAAAGGTAAAGAAGAAGAAAGAAGGGAAGACAGACTGTGGATAGGGGACGGAAAACAGAGGGAATGAACTGAGGTGCCTTAGAGGAGGAGGAGGAGGAGGAGGAGGAGGAGATGGAAGAGAGGGTACTGAGATGGAGAAGGAGGGTGGGTAGGAAACGATAAAGATGGCGGTACGAGGAACAAATGAGGTTGAAAGATTGAGGTAATTTAGGTGGGATGGATGAGAGTAGGATCGGGGAGGGAAGACGGAAGATGTGGGAGGCTATTAGAGGTGTCCTGAAAAAGAGGTGATGATGGTGGCCGAGGGGAAGAGGGAACAAAGGTTATTTTGTTGGCTGGTTGGCCAAAATTTATTGAAAGATGACTAACCGATCCGCTATGACGATGTACTGGTTTATTATATTTTTTCCTGCTTCTAGATAGTTTTATTCAGGCTCAGAGGGGGCCTTGGTAATGAAGGAATTACTGCAATATATCTAACCATTCCAATTCGAAAGTTTCTCCTAATATGAATAAAATCACCAGGAGGTACTTAGTATATAATTAACTATAGTAGCCGCAGCGAGAAATGAACGCTGTGGTGGGGCAGCCGGGATGACCGGGGATTCCCCCACTGTAGCCATATCCACATGTCACCGACCATCGGCCACCGCTGCAGCCCCGCTCCATGATCCTTACCCTGTGTCTCTGGCTTTCTCTTTCTCTCTCGGTTTCTATATAAACTGGTGTATTTCCGAAACTAATTATGAAATTATTATGACTTTTGTTCCACACCACCTTTGAGGTAAAAATCAAGGAGAGTTTTCTGTATAAAGGTTCCCCCCCCTCCTAAATGTGGCATATGAGCGGGGGAGTGCGGCCTTGCCGATACCTCCGCCTGACCTATAATTATACACTCGCCAGAACTGACCTGCCCTCAGACAAGGGGGGGGAAACCTTTATACAGAAAACTCTCCTTGATTTTTACCTCAGTGGTGGAGTGGAACAAAAGTCATAATAATTTCATAATTAGTTTCGGAAATACAGCAGTTTATATAGAAACCGAGAGAGAAAGAGAAAGCCAGAGACACATGGTAAGGATCATGGAGCGGGGCTGCAGCGGTGGCCGATGGTCGGTGACATCCTACCTCTATGGTCGGTGACATGTGGATATGGCTACAGTGGGGGAATCCCCGGTCATCCCGGCTGCCCCACCACAGCGTTCATTTCTCGCTGCGGCTACTATAGCAGGGGTACCCGTCGTTCCCCGGGCATAAAAACTGATCGTTCGTCTTGGAATTTCCGGGGACCTCAGGGGACCAAACCCCCTTGTGGGAGACGACCTTCAGGGCCCCATTTTATCCACTGAACATATGTTCCCCTTGAGTCCATTTCCCAGGGACTTATTTCTCATGGACCTATTCCTACCATGGACCTACTAAACCCATGGACTTGGTTTCCCTTTACCCCACCCATTCACCCACCTACCCTGCCCACCTTTCCCACCCACACCAGCGCCCACCCGAGCAAACTGAGCCGTCCCCGCAACATATAAGATACTGCGCCGTTAGCTTCTACAGGAGGGATATTGACGGATCATCCAGTATATTAGAGACTGCGATTTTTGTGGTACGGATCAGCGGACTCATTCTCAGATGAACAGAATTATATGGGCTGGAACAAAATACTAGAGTTATTCCGGCCATGACGGGTTAAAGATGATGTTGGGAAGACGAGGTGATAATGGTGGAGAAGGGGAATGGGGAAACAAAACTAATTGGTTAGGAGGAGGTGTCTGGCCAAAATTGATTAAAAGCTGATTAATTAAGGACGAAAGAATGTGAGAAATGAAACTCCGAACCCTCTGGTTACTAAGACTTAACTCAGATGAACAAAATCTTCTGGCGTTACTTAGAATAGTATATACTCGTGTGTATGTGTGTGTGGGTGTATATATATATATATATATATATATATATATATATATATATATATATATATCTATATATATATATATATATAATATTTTTTGCAGCTGCGACAGATATAATAGAGCTAATTATGTTCGAAGGAGCCCTTACAGACAGAAACTCCATAAAAAAATCTTAACTAAAACTTGGCCTAAGCTTGCCATCTCTCCATTTTCGCTGCTGAGTTATAACAACAAATTACCACTGGAGTGGAACACAGTACAACTCGCAGTGAGGTGCTATACAGTAGGAGGCACAAGTGCTTCGCATCCCTACCTGGCCTTTGTGCACTTGCTGCTAAGAAAGGGCTATCGGACTTCTTCCTTTCATCTCAATAGTTTGTAGATAGACGGGTTCAGTTCCGTCATTTCGTAACTGCAGCATAATGGATGAATGTATGTGGGAATCTACTGACACAGCCAAGTGTGCAACATAACATCGGTACCAGCAGTGCCAAATTATAACTGTATTTTTAAATTTCAAGTGCCGTAATTGTATGTTGAAAATGACCAAGTTTCAGCAATTCATGCTTTCCACTCCCCCATGCTCCGAGCTGTTTCAACTGAACACGTCTGGTTCAAACACAGTGGATCTGCTTACAATAACTTTTTCGCACAGAATATATCGATGCCAGTGATATACATTTAGCTGAAAAAAAAAACAAAACATGATTTTGTGGGATATTTGTCTTCTGATGAGGGCAGCTTTTCAAACACGCCTCCCGCTGCTTGAACGCGACGAAAAGCTCCTTCCACGCCGATCAGCCCTCGCTCGACTCAATCCACGTGAAGTAAAACCAATGGAGACAATTATTAGGGGCCAAAACATCAATGTAGAAAATTTCCATCGATTTAAAAATGAAATAGGCCCATTTCTGACCCAATTGCAACCATCCTGCCAAGTTTCATCGCGGTCCTTTTTCCAGTTTCGGCTGCGCTACATGGACAGACAGACAGACAGACATACGGACAGATTTATATATATTAGACGAGAGAGAGAGAGAGAGAGAGAGAGAGAGAGAGAGAGAGAGAGAGAGAGAGAGAGAGATTAATTAGACATCGCCTCCCGTATCATGTATTCTCAGATTAACTTTCTCCCTGAGATTCTTTCCCTCCTCACTCGTCTTCACCATTTATCTATCTTCTCATATAGATAGATAGACAGACAGATAGACAGCAACACAGACAAAGAGATAGACAGACAGATAGACAGATAAATTAGATAAATAGACTGACTGGCTGATAGACAGAGAGAGATTAAAACTCCCCCCTGATTTATCACTGAAACTCTTCCCCTCTCTTCGCCCCTCTCTTCTTCCTCGTTTAGATAGATAGATAGATAGATAAATAGATGGACAGAGAGATAGATAGATCGATAGATAGAAAGATAAATTGATAGATGACTGATCAATGATTCTGTTTCCTATGCTCCCCTTTTACCTTAATCAATGAGATTCCTCCCCTCTCATTACGCCCCTAACTTCTCTGTATTTAAGTAGATAGATCGATAGACAGATAGACAGAGAGATAGATAGATAGGCAGATAGATAGACAGATAGACGGATCAGGAGTTAGATGACTAGGTGCATAGATAGACAGATAGATCCTAAAATACATAGACAGAGAGATAGATAGAAAAAGATACATTGAGACAGGCAGGGCAAGATATACAGTAGATAGACAGACAGACAAATAAACTGATAGATAGACAGAGAAATTGACAGACAGACAGACAGGAAAACAGATAGATAAATAGATAAATAGATAGAAATTACGGTCCAGTCTCATAACTATAATCCCTGGCCAACTTTATCACTGAAATTCTTCCCCTCTTTTCACCATTCTTCTTTCTTTATTTAGATAGCTAGACAGATAGATAGAGATAGATAGATAGCATGATACATAGGTAGACAGACAGACAGACAGGCAGATAAGATAGATACATGGCATGATAGGTAGATATATAGACAGTTAGGCAGATAAGATAGGTAGATAGATAGATAGATAGGTAGATAGGCAGATAGACAAGACCAATTTTATAGATATATATATATATTTAGACAGATAGGTAGAAAGAGATAGATAGATAGACTGATAGATAAACAGATAGACAGACAGACAGATAAACAGATTACAGGCCCCGTCTCGTAAATTATCGGGGTAACTATCACCGAGGCCCTTCCCCTACCTTCTCCCCTCTCCCTTGATTTAAATAGATAGATAAATAAGTAGATAGACAGATAGATAGCTAGATAGACACCCAGATAGATAAACGGGGCAGATTACAAGTCCCATCTCATATATATTCTCGTGTTAAGTTTATCACTGAGGTGTTTCCCTTCGCTTCTCCCCTCCCCTCTCTTTACTTCCCCCCTCACTCTAACTTCTCGTCGTTATGGTGTCATTGTACCGTTCTCCTCTTGCACCATTAATCCTTCTCCCTCACCTCTTCCTTCCTTCCCGCCTTCCTTCCTTCTTTCTTTCCTTCATTCATGCGTATTTTCATCCCTCCTTCCTGGCTTCCTTTATTCTCTCTGTTCTCCCCTTTTTCATTTCTTACCCTTCCTCTTCTCAGTCTTGCTCTCTCATCTGTTTCTTTCTCCCTTGTCTCCTTCCTTCATTCACATATTCATTCTCTTCCTTCCTTCATTCATTCATTCATACAGTACACTGACTATTCCTTTCTTCCTTTTTCTATATATTTCTTTTTCCTTCATGCTTTCCATTTTCGTCCTTCCATCAGAGTTTCCCTTCATCTTCTTCCTTTTTTCCTTTCTACTCTCCTTCCTTCCTTCATCCTTCTTATTACTCCCTTTCAATTCCTTCTTTCCTGATTTCCTTCCCTCCCTCTCTCCCTTCTTTCCTTCCTTCCTTTCTGCCCTCCTTCTTTCATTATTTCTCTTCTTGTTAGTCGAACCATCAATTTTGTACTCTCGTCGCTTTACTCACTCCCTCTTTTTCGTTCCTCTGCCTTCCTTCCTTCCTCCTTTTCTTCCTTCATTATACTTCTTGTTATTCGAACCATCAATCTTTCACTCTCATCGCTTTCTTCCTTCCCTCTTTTCCTTTCTCTCGCCTTCCTTTCTTTTTTCATTCCTTTCTTCCCTCCTTCCTTCCTTCCATTCTTCCTTCATTGTTTCTATCTCTCTCTTCCGTCTCTTCTTGCCAGTCAAACCAACAGTCCTTTAATCTCATATCAGTCTTCCTTCCCTATTCCTCTCTCCTTCCTTCCTTTCTTCCTTCCTTCTCTCCTCTCTTCCTTCTATCGTATCACCTGATCTTCTTTATGACCCCTTCGTTTCCTCAGTCCTTCCCTCACTCTCTCTCTCTCTCTCTCTCTCTCAGTTCTTAAGATATACGTAACTTATATAGCAAGGCTTCCTATAAACGCCGGACCATTTAGTTAGGACAAGAACGTGTGTATGATCTCTCTCTCTCTCTCTCTCTCTCTCCGTCAGGCTCGTTAGTTCCCCTCGTTACCAGACACCATCATCGTCAGACTATCCTTCAACCTCTCCTTTCTTTCCTTTCCAATTTAATTCTTCACTACGGCAAGAAACGACATTTTTATAGTTCATTGTAGCCACTTCCAATCTCTCTCTCTCTCTCTCTCTCTCTCTCTTTCCTTCCCAATTTAATTCTCCACTAAGGCAAGAAACAACATTTTTAATTCACTCTTGTTACCTCCAATCGATTTTATTTGACTTACGTGAATAATGAAACAGTCATCATCATCATCATCATCATCATCATCATCCCGACCTCCTTTCCCATCCCAGGGCAGGGTAAGGAGTAGCAACGTCCAGACAGCCCAAGTTTGCCCAATCCCAATCCAACGGGCCACGCTTCCATTCACTCATCATTCAAGCCCCTGGAATCCTGGCTTTATCTGATACGCCAAAAACTTTCACCACGTTCTTTAGCTTCACATGAACGTATCCGATATAGTCAGTTCAGACGCTGTCACGTTAAAAAAGGGTGCCAAATCCCTGATCATGCACTTCTTCCCACAACATTCACCCAGTCAGCTCGATCTCTTGTCTGTTTCCTAGCCTCACCGACTTCCATACCTCTCCTCCTCACACACTCATCCACCATATCCCTCCACATTCTCCTTGGTCTACCTCGCCTCCTCCCTCCTTCAAATTAGCTCAGTTATCCCTTTTTCACCACTCTACTGTTATCCATTCTCTCCACATGACCATACCATCTCAGTACACTCTCTTCCATTCTGTGTCCACAGACTTCCTCACTTCACATCTTTCACGAATCACATTATTTCGTATCCTATCCACTCTCTGTACTCCTCATACATTACTCAGCAGTCCCATCTCCTTTGCTCTCACTCTTAACTTCATTTTCATGCCACACCATAGTCTCACATCCATATGTTAAAGTTGGCATTAACACTCCTTCATGTAAGTCTTGTGCAGCTGCAACACTCAAGCCTCTGTTTCTTATCAAGGCCTTCATAGCATCAGCTACTTTCCTTCCTTGTGTCACTGTACTTTCCACTTCTTTTGCATATTTTCCTCTCTTTTCTATCACTGTACCCAGGTGATGAAATAGTAAAAATAATAAAAAGGAAAAGAGCGACGAGGAAAAAATGAAGGAATAAAAAGAACGAAATTAAAAAAGAAAAACAAAGAAAAATACGAGAGAAAGAGAAGTGTTAAAGACAGGCGAACATTACGGTACGAAAACAGACTAGAACTCTGTAACTGTCCTGTGGATAGTCACTAGTTTCCACCTACTGTTTCTTACCTTGACCTCACTGAGGAGATTTGGCTTTTTTTTTTTTTCTATCAGCAATGGTCCATGGCATGACACATAACTTGATATCTTGATTCCATGTGCAGTCTCCGATTCTCCTGGATTCGTCGCGAGACTGAGGCCGGAATAATACCAGCGAAAACAATAGTCCCCACCTACTACGTGGGTGGAGACTAACAAGAAACAAAGATAAGGAAAAAGTGTAAAGAAAGGCCGATAGGAAAAGCAAGATAGAAAAATAATGTACTTCAGAGAGAGAGAGAGAGAGAGAGAGAGAGAGAGAGAGAGAGAGAGTAAAACAAATCGTGCCAGGACAACACAATTAAAGGGTCAATAGAATTCTCTCCAGGCAACACACAGCCCCGGTTAAAGACAAATAAGGAAGGAAAATAAAGACTGAAGATTGCCAAGACTCCCGGGGGAATGCAAGATGGTCTCCACGCAGCTACGGAACACTGATAATCTTCTGTGCAAATTCCCATGATGATTAGTGAACATAAAGAGATACAGGATCCCAAAATTTGTGTCTCTGAGGTT
Organism: Coenobita brevimanus; assembly: GCF_032717465.1. Classification (NCBI taxonomy): domain Eukaryota; kingdom Metazoa; phylum Arthropoda; class Malacostraca; order Decapoda; family Coenobitidae; genus Coenobita; species Coenobita brevimanus. The sequence goes on along the minus strand of NC_137022.1, from coordinate 23,414,363 downwards.
TGAATATCGATCCAATATTTTTTTTTATAAAGCTTCTTTCCTCCCCCCCCCCCCAAAAAAAAAAAAAATGGTATATGGGGGTATTTGTCCGAGGAAAAAACTACATCAATTTAGAAGGAAGTGAGACAAGTTGAAAATGTGTTTGAAGGAAAGAAAGAAGGAAAAGAATAAAAGAAAAAAGGAAAGTAAGAAAGAATTACAGAAAGAAAGGAAAGGAAAGCATAAAGAAATAAGGAAATACAGAAAAAAGACACGAGAGAGAGAGAGAGAGAGAGAGAGAGAGAGAGAGAGAGAGAGAGACGATGAAAGAGAGAAAAAAAGTGAGCCAATTCTCCAAAACAAACCAGGCCAAGACGACAGCATTAAAAGGTCAGCAGATTTATCCTGAGACCAGCAGAGGGACCGCAGTGAAGGGCAAACAGGTCCCGGAAATTAGGTCTCCCTCGTTCACATTACGGTATTTGCTTACAGTGGTTTGGTGCGGCGAAATGGTGACCTGGCCTGACCTGGTGTGATTTAGGGAGGCTTTGGTGACCTGCTGGAAACTGGTGGATTAATATGTGTGATTTTATATGGTGACCTGATGCGACCTGGAGTGATTTAGTGAGGCTTGGTGACCTGATACTGGAATGGTGAAGCGAAATGGTGACCTCCTGACCTGCTATGAACCTGGTGATTCGGTGACTTTTGGTAACGTGATGATGATGATGATGATGCTTCGTGACCTGATGCAATGTGACCTCGTGACTTGGTGATCGTATGTGACCTGTAACCTAATGACTTGATGACCTAGTGGGACTTGGTATTCTCTCTCTCTCTCTCTCTCTCTCTCTCTCTCTCTCTCTCTCTCTCTTCGTCGCAGATGATGTTACTGGCACAGAATATGATTATGATGATGATGGTGATGATGATGATGACTGCTTGGGTTAGATGATAATGATGAGTGTGACTGAACTGTGATGATGATTTAGACGATGAAGATGATGACCATGCTTGGACTGGATAACAACAACAACACTAATAATAATAATAATAATAATAATAATAATAATAATAATAATAATAATAATAATAATAATGATAATAATAGTAGTAGTAGTAGTAGTAAAAAATGCTAACACCTACGATGAATATAAAGTTAGATTTGATAGAATAATAATGACGATGATGATGATGATGATAACGATATTTTTTCAGTGACCTGTTCTGAGTCGCACTGACCTATAACGAGATTGGTGACTTGGGTAATGCCGTGAGCCGAGGTAGTGAGACGAGGTGAGCGAAAGACTTATGATATGGTTATGTGAAAGAAAAAATGACCTGAGGAATATATGTTACTGATATGGGAAAGTTTAGTTAGGCTGCCGTCACCTTGGGTCACCTTTAGGATTGGGCGTCTGGCAATGGATAGATAGCCTGGAAGGACAGATAGATAGACTTATACAGACAGATGGATAGATAGATGGATGGACTGAGAGATGGGTATGGATAAACGCTAAATGGATGGATGGATAGACAGACAGATAGATGTATGGATGGGTATGTATGGATAATAGATAATTGCATGGATGGATAGACAGATGAATAGATAGCTGTATGGATAGATGGATATAGACAGAAAGCTAAATGGACCGATTGATCGATAAGAAGATAAACAGATGCACAGACATAATTATTTACTTTCCTGCCATTATGGGGAAATTTGGCGAAATGTATTTAAAGCCAGTCATTACAAAAGACTTTCTGTAAATTGAATAAAATCGTCTGGTGGCAAATAGAAAAAAAAATAAGTAAAACTCTCTCTCTCTCTCTCTCTCTCTCTCTCTCTCTGAGTGTGGCGCCCCGCAGGGTAATATATTTGACCCATCAATATTTCTGACGAGGTGATTCTGATGCTGATGGCTTGGAATTATGGGAAACCTGATTGTTCTCTCTCTCTCTCTCTTTCCCTAGTCCCTCTTCATAATATTCCCCTCCCTCTGAATCCATTATTCGTCTGTCTTTCTCTGTTCTTGTCTTATTTTTCTCGCTTCAGTTATCTTTCTTCTTGGTCTTCCTCTTTTTCGTATTTCTTATTTTGTTTATTGTCCAGGCAGTTCAAACAGCTCTATTTCGTGACAGTGAAATCTATAAAAAAATAGGAATGGTATAGGAGCTTTTGGGAAACAAGCCAACCACACGAAAGAAAATCACATGCCTTTATGTCAAAAAGAGACCACTATATAACTGATAAGTGTGTCCTTCCTATTCCAACTTATGAATCTGAAACCTTGAGCCAAGAAAGTCTCTGGATCTTAAGCATAGGAGTGGCAGTGAGGGAATAAGGTCAGGTGTCACAATGAGACAGAAATAGAACTTCCTGGATGTGAGAACAGACGAGGGTAGAGGACGTAATTGCTATCTTCAAAACAGGAAATGATGTGGGATGAAAGGCTGGAAACTTATTAAAGGTGGTATAGACTGGGGCGCCCACTACGTTAAAAGCATATTAGCAGGTAGGCGGCCGATTTTTTACTGCTTTCAGGCACTCCGATTACACATGACCCCTACTGGCTTACATCAGATTTTTATGCCACTCATTGTACAGACTGACCACCTTAAATGTTTGGACTATACTCGGTTCCACGGAGTCTGACGCACTGATTTTGCCAGCCGAGGACAGGTGGATCTGGTAACACTGCGACACATACTCGGGCGGTGATTGGTGGATTTCCGTTGTGTTTGAATGTGCTCCAAAATGACTTTGTATTTCAACCATGGCCCTCATTGATTTGTAAGATACCGGATTATACAGATACAAATTAGAGCAATGATATCTTTAATGATAAATATGTGCCTTGTAAATTACTAGAGATAAACCTGAATGACAATGGTAACAAAAAGTAAGTATAGTCGCGACTGGACGCATGCGGACAAGTCAGCGACTGATTAAAATTCATTTCATTGCTTGATTTCGTTTATACTGCACGCAGTTTTAATATAGCAGCATATTTCAACTATTATTTTCTCATGGAGTTTGCTTTTATCTTACTTTCCTTTCTTCCACCAGAAACAAAAATTCGCTTCATTCTATAATGATGTAATCCATTACTTTCCCAGCTCTTTGTCGAGGGGGCAGAGATACATGCTTGAGGATGTATTGTGACCAGGGATAGGCTGTCCGTCTGTATGTCTGTCTCTTATGATACGAAAATATTTGGGAAAATCAAACACCAAACTTATTCATGTAAGAAATAATTCTACTGAATCTGACTATGAATACAAACAAATGCAGATTTTTAAAGCTACTGTTAACTATGAATGTAATGAAAATGTGTATGTACACTATATATACTGAGAATAGAATAGCATGTATTGGCCCCAGTGAGGTGTGTGTGTGTGTGTGTGTGTGTGCGTGCGCTTACACAAATCATAATTATTAGAAGCTAAGCTAAGCATATCTAGGGTAAGGTTGAATATTAGTAGATGAGGTAATGAAGGGCATGGTGAAGACTGTAGACTGTAACACTGTAGTGGTGGTGGGAAAAACATTCAAGCCTTCACAGGACCTCGGGACCACCTTGCTATGAACGTCTCAATTCCCGCCACAGTCGCTGACTTGTCCACATGCGTCCAGTCGCGACTTTACTTACTTTTTGTTACCATTGTCACTCAGGTTTATCTCTAGTAATTTACAAGGCACATATTTATCATTAAAGATATCATTGCTTTAATTTGTATCTGTATAATCCGGTATCTTACAAATCAATGAGGGCCGTGGTTGAAATACAAAGTCACTTTGGAGCACATTCAAACACAACGGAAATCCACCAATCACCGCCCGAGTATGTGTCGCAGTGTTACCAGATCCACATGTCCTCGGCTGGCAAAATCAGTGCGTCAGACTCCGTGGAACCGAGTATAGGTAGCCTCACCCCAGGCCCCTGAATCCGTTACGGGGGCAATAAAAGACTGCATTACGCATGATGGATATTAATCTTTTTTTCTATCGTCCACTTCCGCTGTTTACCTAGTCTCTCTTCTTAATGTTGATCCCCGTTTGACTTTTGTGTGCATTTCTGTTACAGTATTATTTACCACAGTTTAAAATTTCCAGGCTTGTGACTACTAAAAACTAGAATGATGAGTGGACAGATGTGTGGTTCGTATCTACTACACACTCTGTTGATAATTTTACTTCTGTACATTCCTGTTCCTTTTTTTTTTAATCCCTTCCGCCCAATGGAAATGGAAAAGAGGGTGTATGACGACGACGATGATGATTATGTTGTTGATGATGATGATGATGGTGGTGGTTTACTCGTGGTCTGATATATTTTCTTGCTTTATATTTTTATTTACTTATTCTTCGGGGTTGGGTTCACGCAGTGGTAATACGTGTGCTTATGCGACTTTCATTCTGCTTCCACATTATATTTATAAAATATATGCATGTTTATATGTTTATACTTGTTAAACCTCTCGCTGATATTCTGTTTCAGTTCATACGTGTACAATCTATCCTCTGAGGGTCGGAATAGTTCTAGTATTCTGCTCCAGTTAATGCCACATGATTTTGTTCAGTCGGGAGCAGTGATATATGAGCATGAATGTCGCTTTTAACTTAGGTGCAATGTTTCCATTTTCTCCCAAAATGTTCAGTTTATTTATAAAAAGTGCGCTGGTTATTTTCTCTTTTAATAATTCTGTGATATTTCTGCGTTCATGAAACCTTCTCCTATATGTACGGTATACATACATATACATATCTATCTATCTATCTATCTATCTATCTATATCCATCACTCTCTCTCTCTCTCTCTCTACGTGCTCCCTACGTGTCACAAGTGGGTTGGTGGAGGGTTAGTGCCCCTCCCCGTTAAACAAATAACTCAAAGTCAAATGGCTACCCCTTATGGAATTGGGGCGTCTGGCAATATATATATATATACATATATATATATATATATATATATATATATATATATATATATATATATATATATATATATATATATATATATATATATATATATATCCCCATTTCTTCATTTTCCCATTTTTTTAAAGAGATAGATATATAGACTGATAGACAGATGGAAATATAGGACAGACAGACAGACAGACACGTAGATAAATACAGATAGCTGGATACGTAGATAGATAAAGAGGAGGATGAATTTGTTTAATCACATCCGTACTATGTGCTCTTGCTACACATACTGCATAAATTCTAGACTTTTATCATTTTCATCTCTGCCACTCAGACTACTCATTTCCATTTTCATTTCGCGCTCGCCCCCACTCTCTCTCTCTCTCTCTCTCTCTCTCTCTCTCTCCACACACACACACACACACACACACACACACACACACACACACACACATTTCATACTTTCATCGTCCTTCTCACATAGTTTCACATTCATGCTTAATTGATCTTCGTCTCATTTTCACATAATCACCCCAAATCACGTTCCAGTCATTTTCAAACCCTCTTTCAGTGTTCCTCTCAACATTTCGTCAGTGTCGCCCAGTTCATAAATATAGTATGCTTAGATATTCACTCTCTCATTCTCTCCGTTATTCTGAAAGTGACCCACTAACTCTTCACATTCATTTTCAGTCATACCAGCCACTTTCTTATATACCTGTTGATCTCCGGCCACATTTTCCCTCACACCTCTTCCTAAGCGATTTATTTAGTTTATTACTCCTTACTATCCTCTTCTGTGTCACTTAAATCATTCAAATATCACGATGATCAGCGTAGATGACATGCAAATTGATATTAACGAGCCGTATCTAGAAATAAATTGCTAAGGAAAAGGTGCTAGGGAGCTTCTTAACTGACCAGAATATTGACCTCTATCATTGCATCTTAAGTGGCGGCACAGATTTAAGTGGATGGCTCAACTTCCTGGTTATATAAATTCCACTATTCCCTTCCTATCCCCCGTAAGGAGGGTGGTGGACTGCAGGAGGAGGGCAACTTCCACGTGCAGTCCACTGGGTTGACATGCAGATGAGCCAGGGGTTACTACTACTACTATTACTACTACTACTACTACTACCACTATTACTACTACTACTACTACTACTACTCCTACTCCTATTACTGCTACTACTTCTACTACTGCTACTACTACTATTACCACTACAACTACTACTACTTCTACTACTGCTACTACTACTATTACTACTACAACTACTACTACTACTACTCTCATAAGCATCACAGTGACGATAAGGATGTTGGATATGTGCCTTCATGTTCGCAACCTCTCTATTAACACTTAGGTTTTCGTGGCTTTCTCCCAGCTGAGTAAATCGGCAGCAGGAATGTAACACGAGAAAACATACGATCATCAGAGATTAAATTGAAGTCTAAAAGAAGTAAATGCTTTGTGTTCACTTTGACTCTCTCCGCGTCATAATCTTCTCACATAGAGTTTTATTAGGTAAGTATTAAGTATTAAGTAAGACAAGTTAGCATCTCTCTCTCTCTCTCTCTCTCTCTCTCTTCACACACACACAAACCCCTTCTAATCTATCAAATTTTCTAAACCCTTCAAAAAACCTTTCCTACTCAATAAACTTTTCTTAAACCTTATCTTTATTAAACCTTAAAAATAAATCTCTATGGTCTATTAAATATCTTTCAAACCCATCAATAAACCTTTTCTCCCTAATAAACCATCGTGATACTTTTTTTTGCTTAAACCTATATATTGAACCCCTTATAGGGAATCAAATCCTTTCTAAATCCTCTGTTCCTAAACCTGCTGTCCTTATTCAACCAGTAGTGGAGTTAGGGACCTGGGTGTAATTTCGACTGTTCTGTGACGTGGCCCAGGGGAAGATTGTGACTTAGCAAAAGCTGATTGTCTGCTCTAATGAACCTCGTGCAGTTAATACGCAAAAATCTAGGCCATTCTCTTCCACTGTAAATAATGTCGTTGTTGTTGGTGCTGTGGCTTCAGGGTCATTTTGAACGTGAACCCGATGGACTGCAGGCTGAGTTTTTCGTTCCGGTCCACTATCCTTGTTGTGTGGGATAGCGAGGGAGTTCAGGGACGTTCGTATAGCCAGTATCATATCGCTGCCACCGCGTGAAGGCTCCCTTGTCTCCTACACCAATGTGCTGAAGGAAAATAAACCGGCCGATGACACTAAAATCTGACTTTGTCCAGTGAGGAGTTGTGGGCGGTGGGAATTACGTGGTGCTGTGTGTTAATTACCTGAGAAGTGATTAGTCTCACTCAGGTAAGACTAATGGCTAGGCAGACGTGATGAGTGTCGTGAGGAGAAATGATCCGGTGTAGTGTGGTTCTGAATGTTGTTTAGTTTTGTCATTTTCGGATGATTTTAGTGTTTTTTCATTCTACTGGCGATGGTGATGATGATGTTAGTGATGAAGAAGAAAAAAAGATGATGATGATGACAGTGATGAAGAGAAAAAGAAGAAGAAGAAGAAGAAGAAGATGATGATGATGATGATGATGATGATGATGATGATGATGATGATGATGATGATAGTGATGTAGAAGAAAAAAGAAGGGGAAGATGATGATGATGATGATGATGATGATGCACGTCCGTCAAGAAACGTAAGAGAATGGAGACAATCAACGCAGGGGGAGACCGTGTGAGAGCTGACTCTAATGAATGCATGACTTTATGCTCGTTCACGTTCGTTCCTTAAGCTTCTTGAACACACACACACACACACACACACACACACACACACAAACACACACACACACACACACACACACACACACACACACACACACCAATCTCCTCTAATACTTACACAAAAATATGTGCACACATATTACTCTAACAAACCCACTCGTGCCCTCCACATATACCTCTCTCTCTCTCTCTCTCTCTTCTTTAATATTAACAATCCTATCTAAAGAGAAAAAAACACCTTAGCTACTCGGGTCTAATGAAAGCACTCAGCCCATATTGCCATTTCAGTACAAGTATGTTTTTATTTTATTCTTTCTCTCTCTCTCTCTCTGTCTCTCTCTCTGTCTGTCTGTCTCTCTCTCTCTCTCTCTTGGAATTATTTGTACAATTTACTTTTTGACCTAGAGTAAGTTTCGTACACTTTTTGGAGATACAGTATATACAGAGATATACACAACTGTTATACTTTTTCCCCAGTGTTCTTTGATATACAATTATTCTCCCAGGCAGAAACACCCACTAGACTTTAGCAGCTTAACCTTTGGGCAAGAGGCTCTGGAGCATGAAGTAGTATTAAGAAGTGTATTTCAGGTAACAGAAGGATACTAGGAGCGTTACACTGTTCTAAGTCTCTCTCTCTCTCTCTCTCTCTGAGGTTTACACTGATGCATGGTCATTCTGGTATCTTCATGTAAAAAGATGACGATTGTTCCTGATATATATTTGCATTTTGACCTCTTATTCCTGTCGCTACATAAGACCTCTTTTAAAATGCATAAAATCTTCTGCCGAAACAAAGAAAGACGCAGTATAGACATGGTACCAAAGAGGTTAATGGAGATTGGTTGTATCCACTGCACTGCGACCCTTTTGGCATTCAGGAAGTGGATTCTGGAAAAAAAAAAAAAACGAAATATCTGCGAAAAAACCGTGAAGTATGTTTTTGACTGACGTAGAAAATATTAGCACAATCTATTATTCTTTTATATCCACTGCTGTTGGTAAAAATTCTCACACCTGCTTCGTTACAACATACTTTATCCTTCATTACAAAGTCTATTTTCATCACGCCATCAGCATCTATACCCTTTTTACTCTAACTTGGCCCAAAATTGACATCTCGCCATACTGAATCCTAAGCTACTGCAAGAAATGAGGAGTACCATACGGCGCTAGTCACAAAGAAATGCTACGACAAGGATGTGTGGACCCAGCATGGTCATATCCTGCTACTGAGCTACGAGAAATAAGCTGGAAAAGAACGAAAATCTAGGCCAAGTTAAGGTAAAACGAATCTAGCTTACGCAACTTAGGAAGGATCTGAGAATAGTGGAGGGAATATTTTAAGTCCATCCAGTTCAGAGAGACACCACTATGAATAAATTTGTCCCGAGAGTAAATTATAAAAGACATTCTTGAAGTGAAGGGATTAAGATTAGAATACTTGATAGTGTTAAAGAAGCAAATATAACACTACATGTCTTTTAAAAATTCTGAAGCAGTTGAAAATGATCTCAAGGATAACAAACAGAATTACAATCACACTGATAGAATTTTCAGAGGTGCTTAATATTGTAAGAAAGGCATAATCAAAACATACAATTTTTTGAACACTTTGAAGTCGCTGAAATGATTGTGAGATACATACAATGCCCTGGAATTATGGTGCTTGAATTTTTAGAAGTAATTGAAACGGTCACGAAAGCATAAATTCAGCTTGTCATTTCTTTTGAGATTAAATAGTTGAAAATGACCATAAAACGATACCCAATAACATTATAATCAGGCCTTGAGAGTTCAAAAGTAGCTGAAAGTGCAACAAATGCTTAAAATAAAACCCACTTTTTTAATTTAATTTTTTATTGTGAAGTAGTTGACAGTCATAAAAAAATAAGAAATAAAAAAGCCTAATGATGAGAGTAGTTGAACTCTTATAAACACATGAAATGGTCACAGATGCACAGAATACAAAATAATACGAAAAACCTGAAGCAGTCGAAAATGACCTTAGATGGATCCTCGTATAATAATTAATGATGCTTACAGTTTTAGAAGGAATTGTAAATGCCACGAAAATATAACACAACAGACCTGAAAATTACTAAGCTGCTGGAAATTATGTATATATATATAAAAAAAAAGGACGCCGAAGAGAATTATAATCATAGTATCACAGTGTTTTGATTTTATTTTCCTTTGGGCAAGTTTGACCTGTGGAAGAAAATGAAAGCGAAAGAAAATGGAGACAGGGGAGCAACAATCAAAAGGCCATTTTTTTTTTTTTTTTCCCTGTGGCCTGCAGTTCGGTGAAATAAAGTTAGTTGTCCGATGTGCTGCGAAAAATATTGGTCCCGAAGTCGAAAGTTTTTGTGGTGTTGTTGTTGTTGCT
>NC_137022.1:23339297-23399297 GCF_032717465.1 Coenobita brevimanus | reverse complement strand
ATCTTGTTTCGGGGGATAGGGAGTTGAGGGATGTTTATATACAGGGGTGGTGTAGCTGCCCAATTATGTCAGTGCCATCGCATACAGGCGCCCCTCTCCCGCACCAGACCAAGGCAGTAATTCATGTATCTATGCTATTTGTCCATCTACACTTATTCAGTTTTGTGCATAAATAAAAAGTGTTATATCTCATTATTGTCACTTGAATCTTGAAAATGGGCTAACAGTTTAAAGCCCCTATGATTTACTCTCAGCTCATGAAATATTCCTGGTACAGCTGTAATGAAACTCTGGAATTATTGTCCCTACCATGCAAGGCTTAGTGGTGACTGAATAAACACTGTCATGGTCTTATGTTTTCACGTGGCCAAAATATAATGGACTTTGGTAGCTAGAGAAGAATGATAGAGTTGTCCCAGGCATGAGAAGGTTAGTGTTAATTATAATGGTGGTAGTGATGGTGATGAGTGTTGTGGTGGTGAGAGAAGTGATGGTGATAGTTATAATAGTGATGTCAGTGATGATGGTGATTGTACCAGCTGTAGTGATGTCAGTGATAGTGGTGATAGTAATAGTTGTATTGATGTCAGTGATAGTGGTGATAGTAATGGTGATGGGACTGATAATGATTTAAATGACAGTGATGATAGTTATTTTGGTTACATATATTTGTCAGAATTATAAAGTTCTATCGTTAATTTATATAACAAAAAGTGGTACAGCCTCGTGAATGTTAATTATGTACAAAAATACTGGATACGGGAGCTTTAGGACAATTTAGTTAATGCTCTTCTATCAATGACCTACTTCGTGGTGTGGTGCGATGCGGTATGGTGTGGTGTGGTGTGGTGTGGCGTGGTATGGTGTGGCGTTCGGTGGTGTGTAATGGCAAGGCGTGGCGTGGTGTGATATGATGTGATATGGTGTGGTGTGGTGTGGTGTGATAGAGTGTGGCTTCGTTAAGTCGCTAATGCCTATGGGAATGAGGCACTTCATGTCCGAAAAACATTAGTGAGAGACAGAGGGACAGGGACGTTCCCAGAGGTCCTCCCGGTTTTAAAAATATTCAGTAACTATTCTGATAAAAAATAAACAGTTAATAAAATAAATGAACAAGCAGAAACAATAAAAAAATGAAAATAAATAAAGAAAACGAATATGTTGAGTAAAACTTGAAAAAACGTAGTGCGAGGCGGAATTGATGTGAAATACCAACACGGGGACGAGAGAAAGAGAGCATATTGAGTTTTTACCTGTACGAGTATATCTTTTTTGCTCTCTCATGTGGTAGGTGGGGGCACTCACCATCCACTCACTCGATGCAGTGTTGCTCTCGGGTGTCTGCCCTTTCCTCTCCTCCATCTCTCTTTCCCTTCATCCTCTTCTGTCTTTCTTTCCTTCATCCTTTCCTCGTCCTTCTGCCTGTGGGTGACTCTACACTGAGTGACAAGCCTGTACACCAGGAAACCATTTACTACGCTGGGTAGTAACCACATAACCAAATTAAGGCGCCTGGTGGTTTAGTGGATAATTACGGCTTTCCAATCGGATTGAGCCGGTGAAGGTTTATATCCAAGGGATGGTTGGGGTTTATTGTTCACGTAATGCCACTCAGGGATGAGTGAGGCTGGTCATTCTCATCTTAAATGTCAGGACCAACTTGCCTTGCCCCGGGCTTCTACGCTCCTCACGGGGCAACGTAGGATTGGATGATGAATGAATGAATGACTCTCTCTCTCTCTCTCTCTCTCTCTCTCTCTCTCTCTCTCTCATACTATCTCTTTTCCTTCCATTCTTCTCTCTTGCTGTTTCCCTTCTCCTTAATGTTTGTCTTTCCTCTGCTTCTCTTCCTCCTCTTTCCATTACATAAAGCTGTCACATTATTTCTGCTTCCTCCTTTCTCATGCAGACCTATGGCTCTTCCTTGCATGGACGCATGACAAGCACAAACACACACACACACACACACACACACACACACACACACACACACACACACACACACACAAATATATATAATCACATCAGTACGGACACACATACAAACACATATACATACAAAAATACATATACACACTTAGGTACATACACATACCCACACAGTTTGTTTGTCTGTCTTTTTGTCTGTCCTTCTCTGTTTGTTTGTTTTTTGTCTGTCCGTCTGTCTGTCTGTGTCTCTGTCTGTCTGTCTCTCTATTGCTTTTTTTTCTCAGAATCCTACTACATCCTTCTTTTTTTTTTTTTTCACAATTCTCTTCCTCCCTCTCCCTTTTCCTTACTCTGTCTTTGTGTCTGTTTCTCTCTCTCTCTCTCTGAATCCTCCCTATTTCCTTCTGATTCTTTTATATTCCCTTTCCTTCCCTCCCTTCTTCCACTTCCCCTCCCCCTCACAATCCCTCCCTGTCTCTCTCCGTCCATCCTTCTCTCTCTCTCTCTCTCTCTCTCTCTCTCTCTCTCTCTCTCTCTCCACAAGAACTGATGGTATTGGCTAATCGTCATCCAATATCCAGCACCTTAATCATAAATCTACACCATGACCTTCAATTCTCTTATTATTGTGGCTGCCTCAGTAATCAGGCCCAGGATTCCTTACTCTCTCATTCTCCGGGATGGCGAAAGAATGTGTGTGTGTGTGTGTGTGTGTGTGTGTGTGTGTGTGTGTGTGTGTGAAGCGCAGACAAGATGAACATTACCCTCCAACTCATATTACCTTCACTGGCACGACTGTGGGAGGAGGAGACCTAGGACTTTGGAAATTAATAAGAGTGACCTTTACCTTTATTTGATTTTTCGTGTGAAGTTGCACGCCCAAAGGTGGCTCGGTTCGCTCAGTTATCAGTTGAATGCACTGGGTATATTTGCTGATGAGGGACGCCTTCTAGTGGTGGCGTTGATATAACTGGGCGGTGGAGCTGCATGGCTATACAAACGACGCTAAACTTCCTCTCTATCCCCCGAAAAGAAGGAGAGTGAACTTAAGGAGAATGTAATCTTCAGCCTCCATTCCATTAGGTTTGCGTCCCGATGAACCTGGGGCGACAACAACAATAAAAACAAAGGTGGACGAGTTGAAGAGGGAGGGAGGATCAAAGTACACACACTCCAGCTCTAAGAACGTGTCCTACACAATACAGGTATAAGATACTCCATTTTCTTTTCCAGTTATTGTCTCTTCTTGACCAAACCCTTCTCTTCCTGCAAGGAACTCTAAAAAATAACAAACTTGAAAACAACTTTCATCTATAGCAAAGGAATGTTAATTTGTGTCATGTAACAGTCATGACGCCAGTGCATATGGCTGGTGATCTGCTGGTTAACACTGTGAGTCCAGAAAAAGAAATAGCACACCAGAGGAGACCCGGTTACTGAGATACGGCATTCAAAAATTGTAATGTATCGTGGACGTTGGTAGGTTATAGCCATATTATAAGCAACTTTGGAGATTTCGTAATGTCTCTTTCTTAGCGATTTTTTCTGCACATCACATGTCTACCCTTTGGTACGTTACTAAGGCGAACCATGTCGATAATAAAAACATACCGTATACTGTACATGCCATCAAAAAGGATAGTAAAGTGTAATATCCGTATTAAATCACATAGGAAAAGGTGCTACGAAGCATCCAATGCCACTTACAATAGGGCCCTAAGAACCTTGAAAATCGGCCATTCGGTGGCTTGGTTGGTTTCGTGCTAGCCTCACGCTTGCAGGAGAAGTGGTGCGTTCGAGCCCCACTGACTGCCTGTCCGTAGCAATCAAATGACCACAAACCGATACCATACCACTGTCTACTACCATTAAATAACCAAAAACCCTATACCATACTGCTGTGTACTACCATTAAATGACCAAAAACCGATACCATACTACTGTCTACTACAATTAAATGACCAAAAACCGATACCATACTACTGTCTACTACAATTTAATGACCAAAAACCGATACCATACTTACTGTCTACTACCATTAAATGACCAAAAACCGATACCATACTACTGTCTACTACAATTAAATGACCAAAAACCTGAACCATACTACTGTCTACTACCATTAAATGACCAAAAACCTGAACCATACTACTGTCTACTACCATTAAATGACCAAAAACCGATACCATACTACTGTCTACTGCCATTAAATAACCAAAAACCGAAACCACACTACTGTCTACTACCATTAAATGACCTTAAACCTATACCATGCTACTATCTACTACCATTAAATGACCAATAACCGATACCATACTACTGTCTACTACCGCTATCTTCTGTTTCACCGTCTGCGCCTTCGGATTACTCTCCTCCTAATCTCTCATAGACTCTACTTCTTTATCTTAAACATTGACAAACTTAATTTTGATCAAAGGCCTCTTATGTGTAAAAAGTTGTTTATTGAGATAGGACGTTCACGGGCTGCCAAAATCGAGAATCTCTACATTTATCGAGCTGAATAAAATGACACTGAAATAAACATTGCTTAATTAGGGAGGAGGAAGGCATGTAAATTGTTAAAAAAAAAAAAAAAAATCCTCGTTTGAAGGTCTTAATGTAGAAGATTAAATTCACTGAGTCGTAGAAAGCAGGGAAGCCTCCAAGAATTGATTAAAAAAGCGACTGAAAGAGTCTTGGTAGGCGTGGAAGCAGAAAAAGGAGAGAAAAATAAAAAAAAATAAAAAGATGTGTAAATAACCACATGGAATATAAACAAGAAAACAAATATAAAAGAATTAAGACGCGAAGAACTGTGAAGGGACAGAAGTATATACAGAGAGAGAGAGACAGAGAGAGAGAGAGAGAGAGAGAGAGAGAGAGAGAGAGAGAGAGAGAGAGAGAGAGAGAGAGAATAAAAAAACAGACGTAGATAGCCCTTGGTCTGGCTGGTAAACAAATTCCCAGCATTAATCTCATGTGGGTCAGAGTATTTTTTTTTGAAGGAATTTTATCTTTTTTTTTAATGTTATATGAGTTAATGTTGGGTTATTTCGTTTATCTTGCTGATTTATGTCTGTCTGTATTTTTTGTGTGGATGAATATGTCACTCTGTGTGTGTGTGTGTGTGTGTGTGTGTGTGTGTGTGTGTGTGTGTGTGTGTATCTGTCAGTGTATGTATGTAGGTATCTATCTATCTATCTCTCTGTTTCTCTCTAAGTCTACTTGTGTACGTATCTGTCTGCCTGTCTATCTGGCTATGTATGTATCTGTCTATCTGTTTGTCCGCCTGTCTATCCACCGCTATCTAGTCAGCCTCACAGTTCAGTCAGTATGTCTGCCTGTCTTTCTATCTGCCCATCCAGCTGTTTCCTCCTCTTTAGCTATTTCTATCTATTTTTCTCTGTCAGTCTATCTATCCATCACTTTATATCTGTTTATCTATCCATCTGTCTATCTGTGTCTGTCCATCTTTCTCCTTACCTATCTATCTATCTATCTAACCATCTATCTGACTATCTTTCTATCTATCTCTATCTACCGACACCCTAGGGCTTTTAGTATTAATCTTGTTCACAGCGTTTCGTTATCTTTATTTTTAGTCCCTCCTGTGTTAATTAACGTCATTTGTGTCACTGTTCCTTATCTGTTGTCTGTCTATCTGTCTGTTATACCTGCCTGACCATATTTCTGTCCGTCTTTCTGTCTGTTTGTATTTCTGTCTGTCTGCCTTTTTCATTATTTTCACTTTGTATTTTGGTTTCATTTCTGTTTGTCAGTCTTTCCTTCTGTCTGTCTGTCCCTAGCTGCTTGTCTGTCTGTGTCTGTCTCTCTGCTTGTTTGTCTGTCCATCTATCTATCTGTCTATCTATCTATCTATGTTTTTTCATGATTTTTTCTTTCGAGACAACTCTTCATTCTCCGTCCTCAAATATTCTCACACTCTTAATTTTTTCTCCTTAATTTATGGGTTAGTCTCTCTCTCTCTCTCTCTCTCTCTCTCTCTCTCTCACACACACACACACACACACACACACACACACACACACACACACACACACACACACACACACAAGGTATCCACCTCAACACAGCATTCCCAGCCCCCTACACACACACACACACACACACACACACACCATTACTTACCGGATCAGGATTTGACATTAATTGCCTGTCAGTCCCAAAGTACATCTATCTACCGCTAAAGGGGTGTGGTAGGGGTAGATAGGGTTCGGTAGAGGTGTAGAATTGTGGTATGGATGTGGTATGAGTGTGGTTGGTTGTTGGGATGTGTTGTTAGGTGTGTAGTAAGGGGTATGCAAAGGGGAGGTGGGGGTCACATTAGGGGTGTGGTGTGGTGGGTGTGGTAGGGGTGTGGTGTGGTGGGTGTGGTGTAATGGATGTGGTAGGGGTGTGGTGTGGTGGATGTGGTAGGAGTGTGGTGTGGTGGGTGTAGGAGCGATGTGGTATGGTGGGTGTGGTAGAGGTGATGTGGTGGGTGTTGTTGTGGTGCGTGAAAAAATAAAGTAGATTGTTGGATGAAGGAAAGAATAATGAAGAATTTGCACCAAGCCTTAATGTGCCTATATGGCTCTACGACTGGCGTTAAGTGGTCTTGACGCGAAAGTGGTGTAAAGGAGAAAAGGTCCGTGACAGTGGGAAAAAGTAATCATGTAATAAAACCAAATGTCTAACTTGAGAGGACTGGAGGGAAACTAAACCCCAGAAGAAACACGGAATATCAAGGGAGCGGTAGGACAGAAGAGAAGAAGAGGACAGTAACAAAAGAAAGATAGGAGACAAAAAGGCCCCTTTTAGTCGTCTCTTACGACAAGCAGGAATACTGGAGAAATGTTCTCCCCTCCCCAGGGGGTTGGCAGCTCTTGGTTGTGCCCTCAGGAGCGTGTTGTCCGGCATGGTAGACGCTGCCAGGACAACCGGGGCACGTAAGCTCCCCCACCACGACAAGGTGGCTGCTACGGGGGAGATTGCTGGATTAAGTAACAGATAATACAAGTAGATGGCCAGTGTGAGGATAATCACGCCTCGTTATGGTGTGAGGATAATCACGCCTCGTTATAGTGTGAGGATAATCACGCCTGGTTATAGTGTGAGGATAATCACGCCTCGTTAAAGTGTGAGGATAATCACGCCTCGTTAAAGTGTACAGGTAATAACGCCTCGTTATAGTGTGAGGATAATCACGCCTCGTTATAGTGTGAGAATAATCACGCCTCGTTATAGTGTGAGGATAATCACGCCTAGTTATAGTGTGAGGATAACCAAGCCTATATATAGTGTGAGGGTAATCACGCCTCGTTATGGTGTGAGGCTAATCACGCCTCGTTATAGTGTGAGGATAATCACGCCTCGTTATAGTGTGAGGATAATCACGCCTGGTTAAAGTGACAAGGTGATTAGTAGTGAATTAAATGACAAGGTGATTAGTAGTGGATTGAGTGACATGGTGCTTAGTAGTGAATTAAATGACATGGTGAATATTACTGGATGTGTGACAGGGCAATTATGCTGAGAAGCTGCACAATGTTGGGATCTTTGCATTACTTGGCGACATGTTTTGGGCATAGTTTTCCTCAGACATCCTTTCAGACTACGGTGGTGATCATACGTGGGAAGCTGCACAGTTTTGGGTTTTTGGCTTTTTTGGGCAGCGTTTTTTGGGCATAATTTTCCTCAGCCATCCTTTCAGACGGCGGCACTTGATCTTTCCTTTATCCGGGACGACTTTTTCCTCTCCCTCGTCCCCCTCCTCCGTCCTCCTTTCCTCGTTTTGCTCCCGCTCGATCCTCTTGACTTCTGACCACTGGTTTTTGCGCAGCTCTTCACATTCGCGTACCAGCTCCTCCTCTAACTGCTTCTGTCTCTCCTGCCACCCCCTCCTCCACGCCCAATCCTCAGTATTCTTTTGCTGTAGCCACTTTTTTGTATCGTCAAATATACAGTCCTCGGTTTCCATCACCGGTTTCGGGGGGCGACGGGGGGTTTGACGGGGGGGGAGAAGGCAAGGTGGAAGGGGAGATGGGAAGCGGATTGGTCTGGAAGGGGAAGGAGTGGGGAGAGAAAATGAAGGGGAAGATGAGGGAGAAGGTGAGGGAGATGAAAGAGGTGATGGCGGAGAGGGTGTAGGATGTGAGACAGGAGATTGATAAACTGAAGGAAGAAATGGGGGTGGAGGGGGAGAAGGAATGTGGGAAGGAGATGGGGAGGGAGGGGGAGTCGGTGATTGCATAAAGTTTTGTACTTCAACGATCTGTACACCCCTGCCTGACTCAGAGGTACCCTGCTCCTTTATCTGCCTGTTTTCTTCACCAGACTGAGGCACAGCAACGGGTTTGGTATCGCGTTTTGATTTTGAGCAGCATTTTAGCGTGTTCCGGAGCCATTTCCTGAGATGCGTGCATTTTGCCTTCTTCTTCACAGATTTCATCACTATTTTATCACGTGTCATTTCTTCCTCCATACTTGCGAATAGATTCTCAATTTCATTCGTGTCCAATAGCTCTTTGTGGATCCGATGAACCTCGTCCCACGCCCTCCTCCTTTCCTCATCAAATTCTCGAACCAGGCTGTCCTCAATTTCCTTCTGCCGTGCCTTCCAACCCCTCCTCCAACTGTAATCCTCGACTTTCCGTTCTTGAAGCCATTTGTCAATGTCCTACGATACCGTAGCTGTAGTCTCGAACACCCGCTTCTTTAGGGGGGTTAGAGGAGGGGTGGGCGGGGTGATGAACGAAGAAATTGGAGTAAAGATGATTGGTGGCGAGGGCAGTGTCAGGGAAATGATTGGGAAGGGGGGTGGGTGGCTCCGTCCACTTCTCTCGATCTTTAATGGCGATTCCCTCCTGACGAACTTCATAAAGAAACTATAAATCCCCATACCAATATAGGCCAGGGACGCCTTAAGGAACCCCAGCGCATTACGCAGTTTGGCGCGGTAATGCATTGTGACACAGGTTCAATAAGGTGTTAGAAAAGTAATGAGTTATAACACAAAAGTGTGATAACAGAGATAAAGTAATACGAGATATATATATTGAAAAGAATGATATAACGAAACAGCGATACGATATACTGTGCAAGACAGATATAACGAAACAGCGATGCGATATAGCGTGTTAGAATTACAAAGAGTTGGTGTAGAAAACTCTGAGACAACGAGGATGAAGGTGAGGGGGATGCGTAGAATCCACAATTCTTTAAAGTGAAAGTGGAATAATAGTAAAGATTCAGTGATAATAATGATAGTGGAACAAGTGGAGTGATTCATGTGGAGTGATTCAGTGGTAATAATGATAGTAGTGGGGTAAGTGGAGTGATTCAGGGACAGTAGTGATAGTGGTGGAACGATACGGTAGCAATGTTTCAGTGATAGTAATGATAGTAGTGGAAAAAGTGGAGTGATTCAGTGATAGTAATGATAATAATGGAATGATTCAGTGATAGTAATGATAGTAGTGGAACAAGTGGAGTGATTCAAGTTACGTGATTCAGTGATAGTAATAATAGTAGTGAAACAAGTGGAGTGAGTCAGTGATAGTAATGATATTGGTGGAACAAGTGGAGTGATTCAGTGATAGTACTGATAGTGGAACAAGTGGAGTGATTCAAGTGGTGTGATTCAGTGATAGTAATAATAGTAATGGAATAAGTGGAGTGACTGAAGTGGAGTGATTCAGTGATAGTAGTGATAGTGGTGGAATAATACGGTAGGTATGTTTTAGTGATTGTAATGGTAGTAGTGGAACAACAGGAATGATTCAGTGATAGTAATGATAATAATAGAATGATTAAGTGATAGTAACGATAGTAGTGGAACAATAGAAATGATTCAATGATAGTAATGACAGTGGTGAAGTGATTCAGTGATAGTAATGATAGTTGTGAAATGATTCAGTGATAGTAGTGATAATAATGAAATGATTCAGTGATAGTAATGATAGTGGTGAAATGATTCAGTGATAGTAGTGATAATAATGATATGATTCAGTGATAGTAATGATAGTTGTGAAATGATTCAGTGATAATAATGATAGTTGTGAAATGATTCAGTGATAGTAATGATAGTGGTGAAATGATTCAGCGATAATAGTGATAATAATGAAATGATTCAGTGATAGTAATGATAATAATGGAATGATTCAGTGATAGTAATGATAATAATGGAATGATTCAGTGATAGCAATGATAGTAGTGGAATGATTCAGTGATAGTAATGATAGTAGTGGAATGATTCACTGATAGTAATGATAGTAGTAGAATGATTCAGTGATAGTAATGATAGTAGTGGAATGATTCAGTGATAGTAATGATGAAAAAGGAATGATTCAGTGATAGTAATGATAGTAGTGGATTGATTCAGTGATAGTAAAGACAGTAGTGGAATGATTCAGTGATAGTAGTGATAGTGGTGGAATGATTCAGCGATAGTAGTGATAATAATGAAATGATTCCGTGATAGTTATGACAATAATGGCATGATTCAGCGATAGTAATGATAATAATGGAATGATTCAGTGATAGTAATGATAATAATGGAATGATTCAGTGATAGTAATGATAATAATGGAATGATTCAGTGATAGTAATGATAATAATGGAATGATTCAGTGATAGTAATGATAATAATAGAATGATTCAGTGATAGTAATGATAATAATGGAATGATTCAGTGATAGTAATGATAATAATGGAATGATTCAGTGATAGTAATGATAGTAGTGGAATAATTAGAATACTTCAATGATAGCAATGATAGTAGTGGAATGATTCAGTGATAGTAATGATAATAATGGAATGATGTAGTGATAGTAATGATAATAATGGAATGATTCAGTGATAGTAATGATAGTGGTGAAATGATTCAGTGATAGTAATGATAGTAGTGGATTGATTCAGTGATAGTAATGATAATAATGGAATGATTTAGTGATAGTAATGATAATAATGGAATGATTTAGTGATAGTAATGATAATAATGGAATGATTTAGTGATAGTAATGATAGTGGTGAAATGATTCAGTGATAGTAATGATAGTAGTGGATTGATTCAGTGATAGTAAAGACAGTAGTGGAATGATTTAGTGATAGTAATGATAATAATGGCATGATTCAGTGATAGTAATGATAGTAGTGGAACAACAAGAATGATTCAGTGATAGTAAAGAGAGTAGTGGAATGATTCAGTGATAGTAGTGATAGTAGTGGAATGATTCAGTGATAGTAATGATGTTAATGGAATGATTCAGCGAAAGTAGTGAAACAAGTGGAATGATTGACCAGTTTACAAACCTATACTCATTTTACTCTTACTTGGCCTAAAATTAGTCTCACCATCTTGAAACCTGAATTACAACAAGGGAGTAACACTAGAATATGATGCTAGTCACGAGGAAGTCGTAGAGAGGATGTAGAGCAGTTTCACCATAACCTGGCCTATAACTGCAGAGCCCATCTTGAATTCTGAGCTGAAACAAGATACTAACACTAAGATACGGTGCTAATCACGAAGAAGTGCTATGGAAAGGGTGCAGAGCCATTTTACTCTTAATTGGCCCAAATCTGCTGTCTCTATCTTGAATTCTGAGGTGGAACAAGAGATTAACAATAGAATATGATGCTAGTCACGAAAAAGTGCTGTGGAAGGGATGAAAGAGCCATAACATTGTCTTATTCTGCCACTGAACTAAGTGAAATAAGCCGGAAAGGACGAAAATCTGGGCCAAGTTAAGGTGAAAGGACTGTGTCACCTATACCATTATCATAATACGATGCTAGTCACGAAGCAGTGCTCTGAAAGGGATGAAGAGCCATAACATTGTCTTATTCTTCCATTGAGCTACGTGAAATAAGCCGGAAAAAGAAGAAAATCTGGGCCAAGTTAAGATGAAAGGACTGTGACACCTATACATTTACCAGCAAAAAACACGAAAAATGTCAATTTGTGCAAGAAAAGAAAAACAAAAAGAAAAAGAAAGCCGATTTTGAGCCCCTCTAAAATACACTACGTCGATTGCAGTGTTTAAAGTGACCAGGTCCTGCAGATTATTTTGGTAATCTGAGGAGCATCCGGAGAGAAACTGAAACAAAAGGAAAGATAAACGGGAACAACATTACGAAAATCCCCGCCCCCATTTCCCTTCCCCCTCCCTGAACTTCAACTGCTGTAGTAGGGTGAGGGAGAGAAAATGGTGACGGGGGAGCTCCGGAGAAATGGAAAATGGGGGTGGGGGAGCTGCGGAGAAATGGAGGGGGTACTCATGAACAAAAAGTAAACTATTTCACCGACTCTGCTTCACATATGTCTGAGAAGAGAAACTTTGTCCTGGCCAGCAGAGGAGATTGTGTGAAAAATAGTGGTGAAATATCAGGCAGATTTATTTTTTTTCCCAAACAGTACACGCAGCACCAGCACACACACACACACACACACACACACACACACACACACACACACACACACACACACACACACACACACACACACACACACACACACACACACACACACACACACACACACACATACACACACACACACACACACACACACACACACATATGTAGTGTAGGGGTAGGAAGTGAAGCGCTAGGTATCTGTCTTGCCAGCTGTTCCTCTTGTGATAAGGGGTGAGGGATGGGCGGGAGGAGGCGTGAAGGGAGAGTGAGCAATGATGTGCCGGCCTGCTCTCTCTCTCTCTCTCTCTCTCTCTCTCTCTCTCTCTCTTTCTCTCTCTCTCTCTCTCTCACACACACACACACACACACACACACACACACACACACCCTACTTCAGGAACACGTTTTATATAAATTATGCATACTCTCACCATGACGCGCCATCCATAATCAAGCATCACAAACCTTGTCTCACACACACACACACACACACACACACACACACACACACACACACACACACACACACACACACACACACACACACACACACACACACACACACACACACACACACACACACACACACACACACACACGAACTTCAGTATCCCCTTGAGTGGTCTTAAATAATTAGGTTAGTCTCTTCTTCATTGACCATCTTTAACAATTACTTTACTTTCTCTTTGAATGATTTTTATCTGCTTTAGTATGCACTTCAGTGACCATCTTTTACAACTGTTTTAGGTAGTCCTTGCATTTACATCTATCTATCTATCTATCTATCTATATATATCTATATCTATATCTATCTATCTATCTATCTATCTATCTATCTATCTATCTATCTATCTATATATATATATATATATATATATATATATATATATGTATATACATATACAGAGAGATAGATAGATAAGAGAATTAGAGAATGTTTGTTCGTCTGTCTGTCTATGTGTCCTCTATGGATTTGGAGGGCAACGTATGCAGAACACTCTAAATAGCTCCATCAGGTTTAGCCTTTTACGAAAAATTTAAGTGCGTACATTATACTTGCTAAAGTGACGCCCCTGATGGCCAAGATTAGAGCTAATCAGAAGTAATCAAGTCAAAGCAGTGTAAACATGGTAGCCAATTACCGCAGAGGTTTTTACTTCCATTAGCATATCATTATTAGTTGCAAAGCGTCCAATGGGTGATGATGAGTGGCGTTTGCAGGCCGGATGGAGTGGGCGGGCAGGGTCGAGTGGCTGGGTGGGTGTGGAGTGGAAGCGTAAGTGGAGTGGGATGGGCAGGACTTGATGGGTGTAGTGGGGTAACGTGGGCATGATGGGTGGGTGGGCCGGATGAGTGGGTAAGGGTGGGTAAGTGGGTGGGCAGGGTCTGTAGGAAGGTGGGTGGATGGATGGCTAAGGTGGGTGGGTGGGATGGTGAGCGGGGTGGGTGGGTAGTGGGAAAATAGGTCCATGGAGAATATATCAGTGGGGAAATGGGCCTAAAGAAAGAACATAGGCTAGGCAGGTAAAATGGGACTCCTAGGGTCTTCTGCCACAGGGGGAGTGACCACCCAGGGGCCCAGACAGTGCAGGTACAGGTATGTAGATTTTACCCGGACAACGCAGGATACCCCACCTAGTTCACTCTACCAGCATTATCCATCTGAACAATGTTTTATAATTCAGTTCCTCTTGATAGATCGTTCATTATTACTTTCGTTACTCCTGCATCACTTTCTTTCACAGTTACTTTAGTGTCTCCTTGAATAATCATCCTAGTTCCTTTCTCTCTCTCTCTCTCTCTCTCTCTCTCTCTCTCTCTCACACACACACACACACACACACACACACACTTGAAGCCTAATTTTACACACCCTGCACACTGTCGTCCTCACAAGACATTACCTTTCTTAGATCACATTTTATAGTCTCACATAAATCTCTTTCTCTCTGTCTGTTTGTCTGTCTGTCTGTCTGTCTGTCTCTCTCTCTCTCTCTCTCCTTCTCTCTCACTCTCTCTGACACATATTATCTTCCTCACAACTCACACGAAACTGCACACAAACACATTCTGTCAATCAGGCAGTACAGTCAAGTCAGTCTGTCTGTCTGTCTCGTAAGCTTGTATATTATCTTCCCCAGCACACACACACACACACACACACACACACACAATGTAAATAAAAACAAAAGCACAAAACAGCCTCCTCCTCCTCCTCCTCCTACTCCTCCTCCTCCTCCTCCTCCTCCTCTCTCTCTCTCTCTCTCTCGCTTTCTCTCTTTCTCTCTCTCTCTCTCTTAGGGTATGAAAGGAATTCCCAACTCCAGTATTTTTATTTTCTCTGCTAATCACTAAACTGACACTATGTGCTCGCTTCATCGCATCCTTTTGCCCCTGAGAAAGTGTTTAGGACAGCGGGGTCTCTCTCTCTCTCTCTCTCTCTCTCTCTCTTTCTCTCAAGACGTCTTAATCCGGAAAGGGTCGGTCACAAACAGATCGCCCCAGTGTCACCCTGTCCTTCGCCATTGGACTGCCCTCCCTGAAACCCACAGTATCTTCATTCATATACCTCTCCACCCCATTCCTTCACATTATCCTCAGTCTCTCCCTGCCCGACTTCCCCCTCTATCCCTTTAACATTCACTCTCCTAGTCAGTCTCTCCCATATTGTATATACTTCAACCAGACCTAAAAATGCCATCTCTCTCATTTGCAAGCTGAGTTATGGCAGTTGGTTAGTACTAGAATATGAATCTGGTCACGAAGAAATGCTGTAAGAAGGATGTAGAGCATAATATTGTCCTTTTCTGCCGATGAATTACGTGAAATAAGCTGCAACACGAAAAAAATTAGGGCAAGATAAAATGAAGGAGCATGTAGTCAGTCCTATCCCTGCTACCTCTAATCCCAGGGTTGATCCATAGTGGCCTAAATAAAATTGCTGTCAAGTTTCTCTGCTGACGTTTCTGTCGCTCTTTCTCTAAATAATACGGAATTCTGTCCACCTGTCTATAGTTTGAAACGCAACGTGCATCAATCGAAAATTCATCCACATCCCATTTATAAAATTTCTATTTACTTATTGGCCAGTTTTTGATGGAAGAAAGGATGATGATGATGATGATGACGATGAGGATGGTAACAGTGGTGATGATGATTATAATGGTGATGATGATGTTGATGATGATCATGATGATGATACTTCCAGCTTAGTGCCCAAATCAATTAACTAACTTACCTTGTACTTCCTCCCGTAACTTGGATTTTGATCTGGAGGATGAACGAGAGACGTGGGTATTTCCTCTACTCACCTTTACTTGTCCATCCTGCAAAATAATAATAATAATAATAATAATAATAATAATAATAATAATTTCTCCTCTTATAACTACATATACACATAGACAAATATATATGATTAAAAGTATTATTTCCTGTCGTGGAATTGAGCCCGGGACCTCTCGATTGTGCCGATTATACGTCCGATTACACCACCGCCATCCCTGATAACATGCTGAGGCTCCTATGACTCACTCTCAGCTGAATAACATCGTCTGGCGGTAACTGGGATAGAATACAATACTAGAGGTGTTCTGATTATTGATGTGGAGTGTGGTCTCTCTCTCTCTCTCTCTGTCTGTCTGTCTGTCTGTCTGTCTCTCTCTCTCTCTCTCGCAACGTGAATCCAATGAACTGTGAACTGACATTTCCTCTCTCCTGCAGCCCACTCACCTCTCTTTTTTGTGGGAGAACAGGGAGAGAGCTGAGGGACGTCTGTATAACCAGGCAGAGGAGCAGCCAGGGTATACCAGTGCTATCCCGTGAAGGCGTCCCTCTCCAGCACTTACCCTGACCATGAGAGGGTTAATTATAAAAACATTGTTAAAACTGATCAACATTCATTTAGGAGGCTGGAACTTCGCTTCGTTAATTTGGAAAACAAGAGAGATTATCGAGTGGGATTATAAATTGATAGATAATGCAGGTAAATAGATAAATAAGAGAAAATAATTAGCAGGTATAAAGGAAGAAGAGTAAAGGAATAATTGAAACAGAGAGAAAATTGCAACTCTTAGGGAAACACTGGTTGAGAATGACATTGTAAGGAGGAGGAGGAGTGAATATGAAAGGAGAGAGAGAGAGAGAGAGAGAGAGAGAGAGAGAGAGAGAGAGAGAGAGAGAGAGAGAGAGAGAGAGAGAGAGATGATAAACCCAGCCAAATAGAGCCATGGGTGTGGTGGCGATAGGGGCCCGGAGGTGAGGAGTTGGTATGCAAATCAGATGCAATCATGATAAAGGGGCTCTAAATGTGAGTAACTGGGAGACGGTGAGAGAGAGAGAGAGAGAGAGAGAGAGAGAGAGAGAGAGAGAGAGAGAGAGAGAGAGAGAGAGAGAGAGAGAGAGAGAGAGAGAGAGAGAGAGAGAGAGAGAGAGAGAGAGAATATACATCTGTGTTGTGAATGTGTGTGTGTGTGTGTGTGTGTGTGTGTGCATTAGATTTACAAACAAGAGAATTTTTTCGCCATAAAATTTCCCTCTTAAGTAGCCAACTAATTCTCACTCTCCTTTAGTTTTCACCTTCGCCTTGCATGCTGGTGATTGAAAGGGTGTTGGTTCATGCACTGCCTTGGAATTTACTGTTGTTGTTGTGGTGGTGGTGGTGGTGATGGTGGAAGTGGTGGCGGGAGTGTTTCTGTTTTGTTTTTGTTGTGGCAGTGGTGGAGTTATTATTGTTGATATTGTGTTGCATTTTTTCAGTATTTAAAGAAGCGCCTGTTTGTGTTGTAAGAGGGTGAATTGTGCATCTTTATCCTTATTATCTGACATCTTAAAACAGTAAAAAAAATATAAAAGATGAATTGTGTAGCGACTAGGAATGGATCTTCTTTTGTTTTCGTTTTTGTGTACAGATATCTTAATAACAGCTCAAAAAAATAATCTGAAAAATTGCTGAGTAGAGTAGGGGCACGGAAAATACTATCTTTTTACATCCTTGTGAACTGTCGGAAAAAGGAAATCAAAATGTCGATTGGTGTAGGGAAGGGAGCTCTAGATTTCTGCTTATTCGCACCTTACAAACTGACAGAGAAGTTAAATTATATCCTGTGTCCTTGTATACTGGCATCGGATCTTCACTGTCTCATGCTTGTGATTGTTCTAAGATCTTTTTTTTCGGCCAACGCCAGATGATTTTTATTCAGTTGAGAGCGAGCCATAGGAGCCTAGGAGGATTGAAAGTAGCCTGATAAATAGTCCATCACAGTAGCGACAACGAAGACATAAACCTCGAGCGTCGTTACGTCAAGAGTCAACGTCATCTCCTGCACCTCGAGTTAACGCGAAATTCCCCCGTGTATCACCCAGGATTCGTTCGGCGTTTCATTTCAGCGGTTACGAGGAGTCATCATTTAGCCTATCACACAAAGACTCCCTGCATGCCTGAGCCTTTTCTTGAGCCTGTATTTATCAAGGATCTTTTGGGGAGTATTTTATGTGGTTCTATCTCGTAACGCCTCCTCCTTACTGATTTATTCTATTACTTTATACCTCAATATCCACTTATAAATTTTCCTGGTGGTTTCGGATCTTCCTCGGACCTGTATGTATCAAGGGTCTTAGGGTCGAATCGTTTCTTAAATGTCTTTGGAAATTCGCAACACCTTTTCCTCACCAATTTATTCTCTACTGTACAATACACCCCCAACATCGTCTTCTGTGTTTTCCCTGATTGTTTGGGCCTCTATTGCGACCTTTATTCTGTGAGGGACCTTAAGGGTGTATTTTGTGTTGTTTTGATTTCGTAACATTTCTGCTTCAGCGATTTATTTTTTACAATACCTCTCCATATCCTCTTGTTTATTTACTTGGTTGCTTGGGATTCTTGGGGGCCGGATTCATCATAGATCTTAATTTTGTATTTTATGTGGGTTTGGGGATTTCGCAGCGTCTTTATCATAGCGATTTATTCTACTATTTATTGCACTGTGGGTCGTATTTTATGTCCGGTTAACATCGCTTTCTTCGTTATTTATGCGGATATAGTTGAAGGATGTATGCAACACAGAATAGGACAGTGCGGTGTAATATGCAAAATAAATCGCTTAGGAAAAGGTGTTAGGGAGATTCTTAACCGACGAGAATACGAGCCCAACACCCAGCTTAAGCCCAAGAAGGTTTGTGAATACGGAACACGGTGCTTTGAAGGGTAAGGCGGAATATTTCACACGGCAGGCACGTAACAGGCACGGCATTGCTACTTGCCTGAGGAGAGGAGGAAGGAAGGCAATGGGAGGAGCCGGAGGAAGAACGGGGAGGGAGGAAGGTGAGGAGGAAGGAGGAGGAGGAACGAAAGAGGACTGTGAGAGGAAGGTAAGAAGAAAGGAGGAGTAGGGGGAGAGGAAAGTGAGATGGAAGGAAGAGGAGAAGGAGGAGGACGAGGACGAGGAGAGGAAGGTGAGATGGATGGAGGAATAGGAGGAGGAGGAGGGAGAGAGGAAGGTGATATAGAAGGAGGAGGAGGAGAAGAAGAAAGGAAAAAGGAAGTGGAATGTAAGGGACGGAGAGGAAAGAAGGGAGGGAAAGAATGTGAATAGAAACACAGAGAGAGGAAGGTGAGAAGAAGGAAGGAGGAGGATGAGAGAGAAGGAAGAAAGAAGGAATGTTATGGGAAAAGGAGAGAGGAGGGAGGAGGGGAATGGGAGGAAAAACGCAGAGAAAGAAAGCAAGGTGAGAGGGAAAGAAAGAATGAAAGAGGGTAAGGAGGTTGAGAAGAAGGAAAGAGGAAGAGGAAGTAGAAGGAAGAAGGTAAATTAGAAAGGACAAAGAGAGAGGAAGAAGGAAAGGTAGAGACGCGATGTAATAGAAAAAAGAAGAAAGGGTGGAAGAAGGAAGGGGAAAAGGGGAAAAAAACACACCAAGAAAAGGGAAGAGGGGTGAGAGGGAAGGGTGAGGGGGATGGAAATTGGAGAGGAGGAGGGTGAGAGAGGGAGGGAAAGAAGTTGGGAGAGAAAGAAGAGGAAAAACAGGGAAAGAGGCAGATGGGAAGAAGAGAGAACAGATGAGTGAGGCAAGGGAAAACAACTGCATAAAAGGAGAGGAGGAAGGAAAGAAACAGGAGGAAGAAAAAGGAGATGGGAAGGTGAGAGAGAGAGAGAGAGAGAGAGAGAGAGAGAGAGAGAGAGAGAGAGAGAGAGAGAGAGAGAGAGAGAGAGAGAGAGAGAGAGAGAGAGAGAGAGAGAAACTTAAGCTTCTATGAACCCTTTTAGATAATGTATTTACACAAGACGAGTTTATTCCGATGAGAGGAAGGAAGGGAAAAATGAGGCAAGAGGAGGAAAGTGAGGCAAGAGGAGAAAAGTGAGGCAAGAGGAGAAAAGTGAGGCAAAGAGGAGAAAAGTGAGGCAAGAGGAGGAAAGTGAAGCTAGAGGAGGAAAGCGAGGCAAGAAGAGGAAAGTGAGGCAAGTGGAGGAATGTGAGGCAAGAAGAGGAAAGTGAGGCAAGTGGAGGAAATGAGACTAGAGGGCGAAAATTAATGCATGAAAAGAAAAGTGAGACAAGAGTTAAAGTGAGGCAAGAGGAAGCTTAGGCAAAAGGAGGATAAAAGAGGCAAATGGGCGAAAATGAGGCAAGGGGTAGAAAGTTAGGTAAACAGAGGAAAAAGAGGAAAGAGGTGGCTGGTGAAGCAAGAGGAGGTAAGACAAGCAAGAAGATGAAAGTAAAGCAAGAGGAGGAAAGTGAAGAAAGAGGAAAGAAAGGCAAGAGGAAGATAGTGAGGCAAGAGGAGGAAAATCAGGCAAAGGAAGGACGGTGAAGCTAAAGGAGGAAAGTGATTCAAGAGGAGGAAAGTGAGGCAAAAGAGGAAAATGAAGCAATAGAATGTGAAATAAGGAGGGTGGTATAAATGGAGGACAGTGAGGCAAATGAATTGAGGCGAGAGGAGGAAAATTAAGGAAAATGAGGCAAGAAGAAGAAAAGAGGAAGAGGAAAGTGAAACAAGAGATATGAGGAAGACGAGAGATGAGAAGTGAGGAAAGTGAAGAAAGAGGAGGAAAAGTGACAAGCGAAGGAAAATGTATGAAAGTATGAGAAATGAAGAGAATGATGCAAAAGAAGTGAGGCAAATGAAGCAAGAAAAGTGAGCAAAGTGAAGTCAGAAAAATGAGGAAAGTTAGGCGAGAGGAATAAAGTGAAACAAGAAAATTAAAGTGAAGAAAATAAAGCGAGCCAAGAGGAATGAGGAAAGTGAGGCAAGAGAAATGAGGAAAGTGAAGTAGGAGTGGAGAAATTAAGTGAGAAGGAAAGAAAATGAAGCAAGAGAAGTGAGGAGAGTGAGGCAAGATGAATGAGGAAAGTGAGGCAAGAGGAGAGAAGTGAGTTAAGAGTGAGTAATGAGTTGTGGTGATGGATGAAGTCTAACCCACTCTCAGTCTTCCGGCGTGTGTGTGTGCGTGTGTGTGTGTGTGTGTGTGTGTGTGTGTGTGTATCGGCGTTAGTGAATGTGTTTCTTTGTCAGTTGTGTTTGTGTGGTTATGTTAGTGTACCAGTGTGTGTGTGTGTGTGTGTGTGTGTGTGTGTGTGTGTGTGTGTGTGTGTGTGTATCGGCGTTAGTGAATGTGTTTCTTTGTCAGTTGTGTTTGTGTGGTTATGTTAGTGTACCAGTGTGTGTGTGTGTGTGTGTGTGTGTGTGTGTTTGTGTGTGTGTGTGTGTATGTGTGCACGCGCGCGCTCTGGGTTTCTATGCGTTCACAGAAGCCAACAAACTATGCACGATTATATTTATGTATATATTTCTCCATGCAATTTCAACATGATTTCTACACTTCTATTTCTGGATTCCTTCTTTCCTCGTCTCTCACTCTTTTTGCTTTTTATTTTCTCTTTCCATTTCCCTTATGTCATTTTCTTTCTCTCCTCGTCTTTTCAGTTCTTCTCTTTTCATTCTCTCTTGTTTCCCATTCCTTCTCCCACATTCGTTTTTCAGTCTCCCTTTTTCCTCTTTCCGTCATCTTCTTTTTCCTTACTCCCTTGTTTACTCTGCCTCTGTCTCTCTCTCCTTGTCTACTTCCACCATACATATTTTTTTCTCTCCTACACGTGGTATATTTTTCTTCTTCTTTTTTGTCATCATACTTCATATTTTTATCTTACCTGCTTTTGCCTCCACTTCATTCTTGCTCTCCTGCACTCATTCATCATTTGCTTTCATCCTTCCTTCTTTCATTCATTTCCTTCCATCGTCCCTTCCTTTCTCACCTCCTCTCATGCCCCTTTCCTTCTAATTTCCTTCATTCTTTTTTTCCTCCATTCTCCCTTTCCTTCCTTCATTCTCCATTTCCTGTCATCCTTCCTTCTTTCATTCATTCCCTTCTACCGTCCCTTCCTTTCTTACCTTCTTTCATCTCCTTTTCCTTCTAAGTTTCCTTAATTCTTTTTTCCTCCTTTCTCCATTCCTTCTTTCCTTCCCTCTACAATTTCTTCCTTCTTGCCCTGTTTCTCTTTTCCTTTGTTCCTTCCCTTCCTTCGTGTTTCACCCATCTTGTCGCCTTTCTACCTTCCTTTTCTCCTTCCTGTCATCTTTCTTTTCTTCCATCCTTCATTCACCCATTCGCTTTTAATCCCTTCCTTCTTTCCATGCATCATTTATTTCCTTCAAACTTTCCCTCGTCTTTGTCTTCCTTTCTATCCTTCATTCTTTCCTTCCCTGGTTCCTTTTTTTTCTTCCTTACTCAGCTTTCCCCTGCTTCCTTCCTTCCTTCCTATCTTCCTACTCAGTTCTTTTATCCTACCTCTTTTCCTCTTTCATTTTTCCTGTCCTCTCCATTTTCGCCTTCCGGTCCATAAAAGTGGATTAGTTTACTCCCACACACACACACACACACACACACACACACACACACACACACACACACACACACACATACATACATACTGTACACACACATGCACACACTTCAAACATACTAGCATGTGCTTATACACACACACACACACACACACACACACACACACAACATTACGGTCTACTACACAAACTCTTTTTTACACACCACTGAAAGAGATTACCATAGTGCCCATACACCACTGGTACACACACACACACACACACACACACACGCACACGATAACCCTAAATCCTCCTCTGGCCTGCAAAGTTTCCGCTCACCCCCCCCCCCTAATGGGTGAGAGAGAGAGAGAGAGAGAGAGAGAGAGAGAGAGAGAGAGAGAGAGAGAGAGAGAGAGAGAGAGTGAGAGAGAGACAGAGACAGGGACAGAGACAGACAGACAGACAGAGAATTAACAGATATTATGGGACTTCCTTGGTCATCAAGTCTATCAAAGAAATCCCTTCCTCCCTCAAAAAAAAAAAAAAAAAAGCACACCTGAAGACTCTCTCTCATTCTCTCTCTCTCTCTCTCTCTCTCTCTCTCTCTCTCTCTCTCTCTCTGCAGACCCTTAAGCTATAAAGGGGGACTGATATACCTTAAGGAAATTCTGTAGGAAAGACTGAAATTAGTTCTAAGAAGGATGTCACTTGAGATACAGTTTCTTATTAGTGGTATTCTTCATTCTACAGGTAATTTTCTATTGTTTCCTTTTTATGTATATTTTTCATCCTATCCTTTACTGATTAGCCAAAAGCGTACGGTTCGGGTTAAAGCTATATAGTCCATATAATTAGAGGGAGTGTCCAGTCGCTGTCCCTGAGTGGCATTGTGTGAGGAATAAACCCATCTTCCCTCTGACGTAAATCCTAATGGGACATATCCGGTTGGTGCTCCTTAGCCCACTACATCACCAGGCGTCTTTTTGGTCATATAGTTACCACCCAGCGTATTAACGGTGTCCTGGGCTGCTAGACGCCTTTTGCCTTGCCATTGCCTCAAGTGAGTGGATAGTTTAAATTAACCCTCACACACCACACATTTCTTTTATATTTTCATTTGAATTATAAGAATCGATCACTCATTTTAAAGGTCAAATGCAATGCACTTCTACTAATAGTTCAGACACCTCACCTTCCACTCCCACATTACACCTTACATACTTCACACTGCTTCACTCTGCCACACTAACCGATACCACAATACTCACTACCACACAACACACAGCTACACACCTCACACATACTACACACTGTTACACACCTCACAGATACTACACACTGCCAAACACCTCATAAATACTTCCCACCACCACTCCTCACACAAACTACACACTGCTTCACACCCCATGCTACTACATTACGTCTATCCCCCTCCTCACACACACACACACACACACACACACACACACACACACACACACACACACACACACACACACACACACACACACACACACTGGTACTCTTCAAGCGTTCTTATTTTGCTGCACAGGACACACGAGAGGGACCCAGCTCACCCGAGTCGTCAGCAAATACTTGGCCTACCGTGGAAATAAAGTATCAGAAGGACATCGCTCTACTATTACATGCAAATACAGGCAGATACGCACATATCCGCCCACTCATATATTTTCACGCACACACACAGACACACACACACACACACACCAATACATTTACATACAGACGCGACACATCCACATAATACACACACTTATGTTCACGATACAAAGACATGTTTAAGAAAAATTTATGATATGATTTCTATGCCAATATTGTATTTATCCTTGAGATAAATATACAGTACTAATTCCTAAGAGCTAAACTGAGAGAATTAGGAGAGGAAGACCGACAACGAGGTGTAAGGATAGATATAATGAAAATAGATAGTTGACTCCTTCAGTCCGAGGATGTAGTATTGGTTATATCATTGCTATATTCAGATGGTTTTATTCAGCTTAACCCATTCATTTATTTTTTTTAAAGCTCATTCTTTCTGTCATCAGTTGAGTATATTTCTCTTAACTCCTTCACTGATTTTTTTTTCTTTTTATAATTTTAGCATACAGTACTATTCCTATCTCTGGACGGGGTAATTGCCCTTAACCACATCTCCAAGACGTCGTTTTATATTTCTGCAAGGAAGGAAAAATGCCTTGTGTGCTTTATTAATTTCTTGGTGTTTTCGTCCTTCCTACGAACACCGGGTATCAAGGCCTCACGTCTTTAAGTGTGGGGTGCTTGACCTGAAACTTACAGCGCATATATCTGGGTCTGGAAACTCGAGACACCTCCTTCATATTTTCGATTTACGCCTTTCAAAAATACTGCATAGCCTAAAAGGGGAGGGGAAAAAAAAAAAAAAAGACGGGCACGGAATCACAAAGCGTCAAAAAAACCATCCGGAAAAAAGACTAATTATATTCTCCTTGAAACGCAGTTATGGTATGGAACGAGTTCGATTGATAAATTATGTCCTCTAGTCTGTTATACATGTACGAGAGAAAACGGATCTTGTGTTTAGCCATTAAGGGGATACTGTACCAGAGGCAAACTCTAGGTAGTGCCATTCATTTTCTCGCAGATGTTGCCTTTCTACCGTAATTTATTCCGACTATCTCCTGAGGATTTATTAAACTTGAGAGAGATTATGAGTTGAGGACAATGACTAAAACTTCTACTAATTCCTTAAGTGTTTGGAAGAGCTTATGAGGTGAATAAAATCGTCTAGTAGCAGCGAGAATGAATGAAAAAGATATTAAAGTGTAACTGGTCAACTCCTTTGCTGCGGTGACTTGTGTGTGTGTGTGTGTGTGTGTGTGTGTGTGTGTGTGTGTGTGTGTGTGTGTGTGTGTGTGTGTGTGTGTGTGTTCTTGTTATCCTCGGACGATCTCATTAGGCTCTAGGAAGGCGTGTCGTTGTCATGGATTTGAGGAAGGCTATATTTCACCTTTAGATAAGTCTCCCCTAAGCTGAAGAGAGAGAGAGAGAGAGAGAGAGAGAGAGAGAGAGAGAGAGAGAGAGAGAGAGAGAGAGAGAGAGAGAGAGAGAGAGAGAATTCTTTATGATTAGAGAAAAAAGGAAGAGAAAGAAGATTTTAGAGACAGAATCCTTTACTAGATCAGAGAAAGACTGAATTAGAGAAAGATGTCCTTATCAGATTAAAGAGAGACTTAATTAGAGATAGGGTTCTTTAACAGAGAAAAGAGAGGCCGAATTAGAGAAAGAGTTAATTATCAGATTAAAGACAGACTGAATTAGAGACAGAGTTCATCATGTGATTAAAGAGACAGTGAATTAGAAACAGAGTTCTTTATCAGATGAAAGAGAGAGAGAGAGAGAGAGAGAGAGAGAGAGAGAGAGAGAGAGAGAACGACAGATTAAGGATAGGCAAACTGATAAAATTCGTAATCCGATTAAAGAGAGAGAGAAAGCAAGAAAAGACTGAATTAAAGATAGAATTTCTGAGTGGCCATTATGCAAATATTATTCTGATTGTCGAGAGAGAGTGAGCAAAAATATGAGCCAGTGCGAGTGAAAAATTCTGCTTGGTGAGAGAGAGAAAATGAAGCAAGTGAGAGAAAGTGGGAAAAATATAGGGTAATGAATCATGAATAATAAACGATTGACAGTAGCAAATTCTGCATAGTGAGGGAGTGAGAAAATAGTGAGAAAGTGAGAGAGAGTGAGAAAATATAGGATAATGAATAACAAACAGTATGCTAATCGCCCGCCAGAATATATTGCTGGCTAAGGTACAAGCTATCTACACACCAAATTTAAAGAAGCTTCGTAAAACTCTATGGAATTCAGTCACTTCTTTTCGCAATGAACCAGTCCATTTTAAAAAGATATAATTATGGAGGTTGGCATTCTGTCCTCTTTGATCAGATCCTCACCAG
Organism: Coenobita brevimanus; assembly: GCF_032717465.1. Classification (NCBI taxonomy): domain Eukaryota; kingdom Metazoa; phylum Arthropoda; class Malacostraca; order Decapoda; family Coenobitidae; genus Coenobita; species Coenobita brevimanus. The sequence goes on along the minus strand of NC_137022.1, from coordinate 23,373,164 downwards.
AAGTAATAGGTTTCTGCATATCCATATAGGTGCTATTTCCGGAATGTTTGGTGTAAATCCGTCCACAACTTTTCGAAATATGTTGGGTACAAACACACACACACACACACACACACACACACACACACACACACACACGCATTATTCATTATCCCTTCATTGTCCTCCTAGCAGAAATAAAATCGTCTGGTAGTGGCAAGTATGAAATAAAGATATACAAAAATTCCGGACGCGGGATCATCAGGGCCGTCATTCTGGGGGTCGATAAAGTCTACGGGAATGACGCTCCTCTAGTCCAAAAAAAACCTTACTTGGAGACAGACGGACAGGGAAGCTCCATCAACAAGTCACCGAACTGAATGGGTGGATCTACAAGTCTACGGGAGTGAAACACCTCGCATCCAAAAATCATTACTGAGAGACTGACTGACAGGGCCGATCCAAAGAGATGTTTTTGCGTATATAAGAAGAGGTCGCCCTATTGAAAATGCTACAGTAAGTTGAATTAAATTGGTATTGATGTGAAGAGGCCATGGCGCAGGAGAGGAGTTACAGCGATGAGAGAGAGAGAGAGAGAGAGAGAGAGAGAGAGAGAGAGAGAGAGAGAGAGAGAGAGAGAGAGAGAGAGAGAGAGAGAGAGAGAGAGAATTATTTTTTACTTATACGTGGTTAAAGATATGAGTATATTCATTTATCAGTTTTTCTTCATTCCTTTCAGTTAACTTCAAACTATATTTAATATTATGAGAGTAAAGAGGGAGAAGAGTAAGAGGAGGAAGAGAGGGAGAAGAGGAGTGAGAGGGTGGAGAGGAGGAAGAAGACTGCTAAAGGAGGAAGAGCAGAGGAAGAGGAGGAAGAGGAAGTTTACAGCATTCACTTTTCCTCCTCATTATTCCACTCGAGAAATATGACTTTTTTTTTTTCTCTCTGTAATTACTGTCCATCTTCAACTAATTTGTCACTTAAATTAAAACGCCATAAGGATTAAGGATAAAAGGAGGGTGGGAGTGCCAGTAGGACGGGGAGGGAAGAGGGGGTGGGAGAGGGAGAGGAAGCGAGAGGGAGAATGGGAGATGAGGGAGGAGGAGGAGGAGGAGGTGGGAGAGGGAGAGGAAGCGGGAGGGAGAATGGGAGATGAGGGAGGAGGAGGAGGAGGAGGAGGAGGGGGACGGAGGGAAGATTGGAAGTGAAAGAGGGAGAGGGAGAGTGGAGATGGGAGAGGGAGAGTGGAAGTCGAAGAGGGAGAGTGGAAGTCGAAGAGGGAGAGTGGAAGTGAAAGAGGGGGGAAAGAAAGAAAAGGAGAGGGAGAAGGAGGGAGAGAGAATAGGAGAAGGAGGAGGAGTGGATTTGGGAGAGAGACAGTGGAGCAGGGAGAGGGAAAGAGGGAGGGGGAGGGATATGGGGAGAGGGAGGAGGAGGGAGAAGGAGAGGGAGGGAGATGGGGAAAGGGAGTGGGAGAGGGACAGGGAGGGGGGAATGGAAGAGGGAGAGGAAGAGGAAGTAAAAGTAGGATAAGGAAGGGGAGGGGGAGGGGGAGGGGGAGAGGGAGGAGGGAAGGGAAGACTAGGTGAAGAGGATGTGGTAATGGGAATGAGAAAGAATGCGAAAGAGATAGAAGTATAGGGGCAGGGCCGGTCCTTCCTATACGCTCACTACGCTCAGTGTGTAGGGCCTCCAATCGATGGTGGGGCCTCCCGTCCTCAGGATGTGTATTAAAAAAAATAAGTAATTCATCATCATCATCATCCGGACCTCCTTTCCCTCCCAAGGGCAGGGTGAGGAGTAGCAATGTCCAGACAGCCCAAAATTGCCCAATCCAATGGGCCACGCTTCCATTCACTCATCATTCAAGCCCCCGGAATCCTGGCTCTATCGGATACGCCCAAAACATTCACCACGTTCTGTAGCTTCACATATCGTATCCAACAGAGTCAATCCAGACGCTGCCACGTTAAAAAGGGGTGCCAAAAATCCCTGATCATGCAGATCTCCTCACAAAATTCATCCAGCCAGCTCGATCTCCTGTCAGTTCCCTAGCCTCACCAACTTCCAAACCTCTCTTCCTCACACATTCATCCACCATATCTCTCCACCTTCTCCTTGGCCTACCTCGCCTCCTCCCTCCTTCGAATTCGCTCAGATATACCTTCTTCACCACTCTATTGTTATCCATTCTCTCCACATGACCATACCATCTCAGTACACTCTCTTCAATTCTGGTGTCCACCGACTTCCTCACTCCGCATCTTTCACGAATCACATTATTTCGTATCCTATCCACCCTCTGTACTCCACATACATTCCTCAGCAGTCCCAACTCCACTGCTCTTACTCTTGGCTTTTCATTTTCATGCCACATCATAGTCTCACATCCATATGTTAAAGTTGGCACTAACACTCCTTCATGTAAGCCTCGTGCAGCTGCAACACTCAAGCCTCTGTTTCTTATCAAGTAAGTCGAGAATGGTGCTTATATTGATTAATTGGTTCCACTTGCATGAACGTTGTATAAACAATAATAACTGAATGATTGCAGGCAAAAATTATATTAGTCTTTTTGAGAAACAAAAACTAGTGGTAGAAATTTTTTTACTGGGATTTAACATTAAATGCTGATGGCAATCCTGAGTACTGCACTGCAGATCAGCCGAGTTGCTGACAGTGTTGCCACACGTACGATAATTATCGTATGTTTACGATAACTGCCTCTGGAACGATGTACGATACCATTTTTTATTATCGCACGGTTGGTACGATAATTTTGGGTTGAAAGCTAGCATGGCGGTAAATTTTGTGGCCACATATTCCAGTGCTGAATGTGAAAGAGTATTCAACAAAGTTAATCTTCTCAAAACCAAGCTAAGAAGTAGGCCAAAAATCAAAATTGTAAATGGAGGTCTTCGTTCATCAGAACGCCTAAAAAATTCACGAGGGCCATGTGTCATATTCACTCACTCTAAAGATATGCTTGCACGCATAGCTAATCATGCACAGTTGTTCCACAGTTTGACAGATCAGGATCTTAAAGGCTGATTTAATGGTGATCACTGAAAAAAAAAATTTAAATGGTCTTATGGAGTTATTATCTGCAAGAGTAAGCACATTTCTATGAATTATCTATTTAAATTCTGTGGACTGCATTATGGTGCTATACTCCATTTCACCGAGTCTGGCACCGTCAGTGATGTCTTCAACACCTATAGCATTGATAAAACTCCCCGTCACTGGATATGTCTTTTTGTATTGCCTTTATATAGGTTTTCAAGGTAATGTAATAGAGGCTCACCTAGTGCAGTGGATTTACATTAACAGTACAGGCGCTGAGGACATCACTGATGGTGCCAGACTTGGTGAAAATGAGAACAGTTTACCGGACGGCCACACATAATGTTGAGTGAAGGTGTGATGACTTGGATTACTTACACTGCATGTCTTGGTGTGATCCCAGAATTTTGTCTTCTTCTTACCTCATTTCACTTATACTTAACCCTGGCTATGGCTTCTAAGAAAGATGCAAGTGTCACTGGTGGTGTCAAGCATAAACACCAGTCTATTCCAACAAAATCAAACCCCCTTGATTTTGGTTAATTGGTTCGCCATACTACCGCAAAGACTAACCCCCCTAATAATCAGATACAGTGGCGCACTAAGGGGGGGTAGGGGGGCGGCCCGCCCCGGGTGACAGCCACTGGGGGTGCCATTTAGCTGAATGGTAACTTTTTCATTTCACTTGCTGTCATTAGCATCAACAGAGAGCTAGAGAAGTATTTTAACTCTAATGATGTAATAGACGACTTCGCTTCAAGAAAATGCAGGAGGGTGAAAGTCTAAATTCATTGCTAAAATTCCTCGTGTAATAATAATAATATTCATTATCGCTATTTATAGTATAACATTAGAATCTTCAAACTTTCTGTGGATTATGATTACTTATATATGAGAGCCTACAGCGTTGTGGTGTAAATTTCAGAATTATTGCCGATTATAATGATATTTTTACTGATGTTGCAGGTTTTGTTTCAATATTTTTGTTGCAACCTGTATGCCACTATTAAGCATTTTAGATATAAATTTTTCCTTTTCTAATAGTTGTAATTCATAATCTTACAATATATATATATACGCTGTAGCCTTTTTGCCACTATGGAGTTATATGGCAATGACCATTTCTGTTTTTATATGTCTGTTTTTGTATATCATTTCTGTTTTTATATATCTCCGATAGAGCCAGGATTCCGGGGGCTTGAATGATGAGTGAATGGAAGCGTGGCCCATTGGTCTGGGCAAATTTGGGCTGTCTGTACGTTGCTACTCCTCACCCTGCCCTAGGGTGAGAAAGGAGGTCCGAATGATGATGATGATGATGATGATGATGATGATATATCTGAGTAATAATTACTTGTAAATTATAGCTTAACACAAGGTATCATTATTTTATTTTTATTCAAAGAATAAAAGATTATGCAGTGCAAGTTTTTTTTACTTTACATTGCTCAGGATAGGGGTATAACTTGAGGGGTGAATATATAGGGTAGGGGGAGAAATGTAAATAAAGAGTGGGGGAGGGGGCGCCAAAAGAGATCCAGCGTAGGGCCTCAGAAAAGCTAGGACAGGCACTGTATAGGGGAGTGGAAGATGGGAAAGGAATCGGAATATGGGAGTGGTGAGAGGAAGGGAGGAAATGGAGGGGGAGAAAGACAGAGAGGGGGAGAGGGAGAGGAAAAGCGAGAGAGAGGAAAGAGGAGAGAGAAGAGAAAGATGACAATATAGATTACCTCCTTACATAATGATTACAAAAAGGAAATATACCGACACCATGATAATGATAAGACACAATGAATGAGAATGATTTATATAGAAAAGGAAAAAAAAGTGTTGATGAAAGATTGCCCTGTCCTTTTGTAGAGAAGGGAATGATGAGGGAGGGAAAGGGGAAGGGAGGGAAAGAGGGGAAGAGGGAAAAGAAGGGGAGGAGGAAGAGGGAAAAGAAGGGGAGGAGGAAGAGGTGAAAGAAGACGCTTAGTAAAGGGGAGTGAGGATGGAAGAAGGAAAGAAGAACCGTGACAGACAGAATGAAAGACGACTAATTAAAAGAAGAATAAGAGTAGGAGTGAAAAGGAACAGAGAAATGAATCAGCGTGGGTAATGGGTAAAGGATATGTAACCAAGTGGAGAATATTTACCCTCTCATGGTGGGGACAACTCTTATCTCTCTCAGCTCCCGTCGGGCGATTGAAAGGTAAGTCACAAGATCCTGAGAGTGTCAATACTAGCACAATTAACCGTTTCATGATCAAGACAACTTTATTCTGGTCGATTTTCTTCAGAGTGAATCATAGGAGCTTCAAAACTCAATACTATGAAAAAAATGGAGGAAGTAATAGAGAAATAAGTGAAATACCTAATTAAGGACACAGGATGTATGATGATGATGATGATGGTGGTGGTGAGGGAGATGAGAGAAGGCTGGAGAGAGGACGGAAAGAGGGAATGTAAGGATAAAAGAAGAACAAGAAAAGTGTGTGTGTGTGTGTGTGTGTGTGTGTGTGTGTGTGTGTGTGTGTGTGTGTGTGTGTGTGTGTGTGTGTGTGTGTGTGTGTGTGTGCGTGCGAGAATATGGAGAAAAAGTAGAGAAGAGGGAAAGAAATAGGTCAAAACATACGGAGAAAACTGAGAGGAAGAGAGTGGCGGTAAGAAGGATACGGAAAAGGAGGAAGAGGAGGAAAGAGGAAGTGTGAAGAAGGAAAAACGGAAGAAAGGAAAGAGGGACGGTGGAAATCGCAAGGTGAGGGGAAAGGGAAGGGCAGAGTAAGGGACGGAAGGAAGCAAGGATGAAAGAAAAGAAGAAAAGGGAAGAAAGAAGAGAGGGAACGAGGAGCGAGAGGAGGAAAGAGTATAGAAAAGAAGGAAGGGAAGAAAATGAAAAATTATACACAGGAAGTGTGTGTAAATAAGGATGAAATTAAATACGAACAAGATGCCGTGCCAGAGCACAGCAATCCCATCTTCGGCAGTAATTTTAGTGCTGACGTATAAACACAACAGGTCATCTAGTCAAAGATGTCACATATCAAATTTGGAGTAAATCGGATGAAAATTGACGATTTTATGCCCATTTGAAATTTTCGGCCCGACTCACCTGACATTGACCCCCCCCCCTTTACCGCTAACTGGGGGATGATTCTCCTGATGTAATGAGGCATGTTATAGGACGTAGATTTGAAATATGCACCTTTAGGTTTTGGTTTCATGTCGATATGACGAATCTGAAAGGAGTTATGGCAAGAAAACCTTTTTTTTTTTTTTTTTTTTTTTTTTAATTTTCTGGGCCTACATCCTGGACCTTGGCCCAGTTTGGTCCAATATTTAATCGGGTGATCAGGTCATAGCCCATCATCCCTGTAATTTTAATTCAAAATCGCACCAGTAGTTTTCGCGTAAAGTTGTCAACAGACAAACTGACAGACAGACAGACAGACATACCAATTGAAAACAATACCCGTCCCAGAACCCCTCCGGGGCGGGGACGGGTAAATATACCGAGAAAAATGTGAGAAAATGAGAGAGAGAGAGAGAGAGAGAGAGAGAGAGAGAGAGAGAGAGAGGTGTGAGGAGAAAGGAAGCAAAGAGGAAGAGGAAGTAGTATGCGCGGTAATGGAAAACAGGAAGAGGGAGGTAAGGATGGAGGGAGGGAAGGAAGGAAGAAGTTGAGAGGGAAAAAAAAAGAGAGAAAGAAGGAGGGAAGGGAAGACAGAGGAGGAAGAGAAAGGAAGAGAAAGGTGAAGGAAAGAGGGAAAGGAGAAAGGAAGGAGGGAGGGAAGGGGTAAAGAGAGGAAGGGGAGAGGGAGGGAAGAAAGAGGGAAGGGAAAGAGAGAAGGAAAGAAGATAATAAAACAGGAAGGATGAAGAGAGAAGGGAAGAGGGAAGAGAGAGGAAAATGGAGATAAAAGAGGAAGAAGGGGAAAAGGAAGGAGGAGGAGGAAAAAGGAAGGAGGAAAATGGGAGGAAAGATGATAATAATGAGAGAAGAAGTCGGTAAAAATATGCAAGTGTGGCGTGAAAATTCAAGGAGGGAGGAGGAGAGATGAGGAAGAGGAGGAGGAGGAGGGACTAGGAGGGAGCTTGGCGAAAGAGGAAGAAGAGGAGGAAGAAGAGAGGGAATGGAAGAAGGGGAGGGAGACAGAAGGTTGATGATGATGATGATGATGATGATGAGGAGGAGGAGGAGAAGGAGGAGGAGGAGAACTAAGAAGTGTGGGAAGGAGGGACGGAATCTTGAGAAGGAGAGAGAGAGGGGAAGGAAAAGAAAGAGGAGGAGAAAAGGAAGAATGGGGTGGACAGGAAAAGGAATATCTCTAAGAAGAAAGAAGAAAGGAAGGAAGGCAGGGAGGGAAATAATAAGGAGGGAGGAAGAAAGGAAGGAAAAGAGAGGAAGGGGAGAGGAAAAGAAGAGGAGGAAGAGGGGAAGAAGAAAAAGGAAGAGGGAAAAGTAATAAGGAAGAGAATAAAATCTAGGAAAGAGGAGGAGGAAGGGAAAGAGAAGGAGGGAGCGAATCAAAGGAAGAAGGGATAGGAATGATGGTGAAATGAAGAGCAGGGGAGGGGGAAGGAGAGAGGGGAAGGGGAAGGAGAGATGGGGGAATGAGGGGGGTGGGGAGGAGAGGGAGATGAGTGGGAAGGAGAAAAGGGAGGGGGGAAGAAGAGATGAAGGAATGAAGGGGGTGGGAAGGAGAGTAGGAAGGAGGAGAGGGAAGGAGGACAGAGAGTAGTAGAGGAGGGAGGGATGGAGAGGAGAAAGGCGAGGGGGAGGAAGGAGTGGAGAGAAGAAGAAAGGAAGGAAACAAGAACTGGGGGCATATGGAGGGATAAGAAGATGGATGGGAAGGAGATAAGGAAGGAGAAGAGGAAGGAGAAGGAAGGAGGGGTGGGGGAGGAAGGAAGCACGAGAGAGAGGGGAGAGGGGAGGAGGAAGTATGGCAAGCAATATGAGGGAGGATAAGGTGGTAGGGAGGAAGGAAGAGGGAGAGAGTGGGGGGAGGAAGGGAGAAGGGGAAGAAGAGAGGAAGGGTAAGGAGGGAATAATATCCATGAATAAGAAGAAGATGAAGAAGAAGAAGAAGAAGGAGGAGGAAGAGGAAAGAAGGAAAGAAAAGGAATATGAGAATTAAGCGAGGGAATCTATGGAGAAAAGGAAGGAGGGAGGAAGGAGAGAGAGGAGAGGGAGGAGAGGAAGGTTTGAGAAGAGAGGGAAGGAAAGAAAAGCAAATATAAAAAAAAAAAAGAGGAAAGAGAAAGAAGAGGAAAAGGAGGGAGGTAAAAAAAAGGAATATTCGGAGGAAGGGAGGTAACACAGGAAGAGAAGAAAGGAGGAGGAGGAAGGGGAGGTGGAAGGAGGAGGGAGAAGGAGAAGGAAGGAGGAGGGGGAAGAGATGCAAGGAGGAAGGGGGAGGAGAAGGAAGGAGGGGTGGGGAGAAAGGAAACAGCAAGGAGAGAGAAGATGAGGGAGAAGAAGAGAGGTAAGGAGAGAGGAAGAAGAGGGAAGGAGAGAGGGGGAAGAGAGGATAGAAAGAAAGGATGGAAAGAAGAGAAAGAAGAGGGAAAAGGAGGGTGAAAAAAGGAAAGAGGGTTAAAGAGGGAGGAGGGAGGTAGAAGAGAGAGAGGGAGGGGAAGGATGAGGGAGGCAGGAGAGAGAGGGGGGAGGGAGGAGGGAGGCAGGAGAGAGAGAGGGGAGGGAGGGAGGAGAGAGAGGGGAGGGATGGAGGAAGGACTGAGTTGATATTTTTATGGAGGTAACCCATTAAAGGTGTTATCGTTCACTGGTCACGGGCAGAGTGCAAAGGAAGAGGAGGAGGAAGAAGAAGAGGAGAAGACCAGGAGGAGGAGGAGGAGGAAGAGAAGAAAACGAGGAGGATGAGGAGGAAGTGAAGAAGAGGAGGATGAGGATGAAGATGAGGAAAGAACGAGGAGGAGGAGGAGGAGAAGACGAGGAGGAGAAGGAGGAGGAAGAGAAAAAACAAAGAGGATTAGGATGAGGAGAGAACAAGAAGGAAGAGGAGGAGGAGGAGGAGGAGGAGGAGGAGGAGGAGGAAGAGGAGGAAGAAGAGAAAAGGAAGAGCAGGGAGAGAATGACGAGGAGGGAAAATAATAATAAAAAATGAGAAAGAGCAGAGGAAGAGGGGGAAACGTAGAGAAGAGGAAGAGAAGGAATGAAAGGATGGAGAGGAGGAAGAATTACAGAAGAGGAAGGCAGGCGGAAGTGGGGGAAAAAGAAGAGTAGAGAGAGGATGAACAGGGGTAAGAGGACGAAGAGTAGAAACAAGAGGAAGAGGAAGAAGAAGAATGGGATGAAGACGAGCAGAGAGAGGAGGAAGAAGAATAGAGAGAGGAAGATTGGGCAGAAGAGAAGAAGAAGAAGAAGAAGAAGAGGAGGAGGAGGAGGAGGAAGAAGAAGAAAATGGGTTGAAAGGGGAAAGTGAAAAAAAAGTCGAGATGAATAAATATAAATGCATAATAAAAATAATTAACAGGAGATTTAATGGTTTGCAATTGATTTATTTTTTTAGGGAGGATAAATAGGTTAATGAAATGACCTAGGGGATGGGAAAGACAGTCAGGATGATGATGATGATGATGATGATGATGAAAAGGATTGAAACGTGTGTGTGTGTGTGTGTGTGTGTGTGTGTGTGTGTGTGTGTGTGTGTGTGTGTGTGTGTGTGTGTGTGTGTGTGTGAGAGAGAGAGAGAGAGAGAGTTACGATGATAATATGCGAGAGACAAGGATAGCACTGGGTGTATGTCAGAATGAGTATTACTGTAGGATAAGAAGTAAAGAAATAACACTACGAATTTTTGGAAAGAACAACGCGCCAAAATTTTCGAAAGACTGGTTAGGAAATACAATAATCCATTTACTTCAAACCCCCAAAAATTTCGAAACAGTATATGGTGATGGAGGTTAGATGCAGGTAATCAATCATTTTCCTTTCTTTCTTTCTTTCTTTCTCTTTTCTCTGTATCTTTTCTTGTTTGTTTTTTCCTCTCCTTGTTTTCTTCCTTCTTAGTTTCCAGTTGTTTTCTTTCTTCACGTATTTCGTCTCTTCTCGTCCTTCTCCGTCTGCATCATCATCATCATCATCATCATCATCATCACCACTGTCACATGCATAATATTAATCTTCATCATCAGCATCTTCATTATCACCCACCTCCTCCTCATCATCATCATCAGTATTGTCATCATCATTATCATCACCATCATTAGCATCGTCATATTACCTCCTTTATCTTTATCATCATTATTTTTATTAATATTATAATCTTCATCATCATCATCATCATCATCATCATCAAGATCACCTTCATTAAGATCATTACTGCCATTACTATTTTCTATATCGTCATCATCATCATCATCATCATCATCATCATCATCATCATCATCATCATTATCTTCTCCCATAATTTTTTTCACTATTCATTTCTCCTCTTCCTTTCTCTTCTTTTTCCTCCTCCTCCTCCTACTCCTTCCTCCTCCTGTCCTTCTTTCTCTCCCTCCTCCTACAGTTCCTCTTCTTCCTACTCCTTCTCGCACACATCTTCTTCCCCCTCCTACATATCTTCCTCCTCCTCCACTAAGTGCTCATCTTCCTTCTCCTCCTCCTCCTCCTACTACTACTACCACTATCACCATCACCACTGCTACTACTACTACCACTACCACCACCACCACCACCACCACTACTACTACTATAGATATATTCCTTAAAAAGATTGATCAGAGGAATTATGTAGACACTGACTCATAGATAGAGAGAAAGATAGATATACATAGAAGGATGGATTGACAGATAGGTAGAGATAGACAGATGTGAGAGAGAGAGAGAGAGAGAGAGAGAGAGAGCACGATACTGTAAACGAGAAAGGATTACGAGGAAAAGACTAAGAGAAAAACAAGTTAAAAGGAAAGAGGAAAATGAGGAGGAGAAGGAAGAGGAAGAGGAAGGAGAATAGGATAAGGAGGATTAGGATTAAGATGACGAGGAGGAGGAGGAAGAGGAAGAGGAAGAGGAGGGAGACTAGGATAAGGAGAGGGGGAGGAGGAGAAGAAGGAGGAATTTACTAGGGATGAAAAGGTTAAAAAAAGAAGAGGCATAATGAGGGTGGGAATAAGGGAAGAATTGAAGTTATAAACAGATGTAAAGAGGAGGAACAAGGAAGACGTGGAGGAAAGGAGGGAAAGCGGAAGGCAAAGGGAAGAAAAAAGAAAAGGAAGATGGGGAATGAAGAAAAAGGAGGGAAAAATAGAAGAAGAAAAGAAGTAGAGGGAAATAAAAAAGTAAGGAATAGCTGATATAATGATGGAAGAAAATACATAAAAAGAAGACGAAGAAGGAAGGAAGGAAGGGGGAGAAAGAGGGATGGAAGAAAGAAAAGAGAGAGGGAGGCAGGAGGAAGACAAATGATGGAGGGAATCGGAGAAAATTAAAGAAGAAAATGAGAACAGTAAATAAGGAAATATAGGAAGAAAAAGAAGGAACAGGAAGGAGGAAGGAGGAAGGAAAGGAAGGAGGGAAGAGAGGAAACAAGAAGGAAACACGAAGATGGATATTAAAAAAAAAAAAAATCGGAATAAAAGAAAGAGGGAAATAAAGGGAGGAAGAGGAGGAAAGAAGGAGGGAAGAGAAGAAGGAAATAAGGAAGGAGGGAGAAAGGACACAAATGAGAGACAGAAAAGAAGAGGGAAGAGGGAATGGCAGAAAGAAAAAAAAAAACAGAAGTGAAGAATGAAGAAAACAGGATAAAAAAACGGGAAGATGAAGAAGAGGAAAGAGGGGGGAAAGACCAGAGGAAGGATGGAGGAAGGAAGAAGGGAAGGGTGGAGGAAAGGATGAAGGAAGGAGGGGGGAGGGACAAGAAGAAGAAAACGACTGAAGGAAAGAGACAGACGTGAGAAGAAAATCAGTATTAAGGAAAGAAGAACAAAAAAAAGGATGAATGTAAAGAAAACAGTACAGTGATGGAAGGAAGGAAGGAAGGAAGGAAAGAGGGGAGGAAGGAAGGAAGGAGGGAGGAAAGAGGGGGGGACAGGGGGAAGGAAACAAATGAAGGAGGGAGATGGATGGGTGGGTCAGTCATGCAGGAATGAGCAAGAAAGGGCGGTCATGCAGAAGGCAGCGATAGAGGGAGAGAAGGGAGAGAATGGAGGGAGAGAATGAAGGGAGAGAAGGGAGAGAATGGAGGGAAATAAAGGAGAGAATGGAGGGAAGGGAGGGAGTGAACGGAAGTGAGGGAGAGATGGGGAAGATGGAGGGAGAGAATGGAGGGAAGGGAGGGAGAGAAGGAAGATAATTGAGGGAGAAAAGGGAGAGGATGGAGAGAGAGAGAGAAGGGAGAGAATGGAGGGACGCGAAAGAGAGAAGGGAGAGAAGGGAGGGAGTGAAGGGAGAGGATGAAGGGAGAGAAGGGAGAGAAAAGAGGCAGAGAAGGGAGAGGATGGAGGGAGAGAAGGGAGAGAAAAGAGGAAGAGAAAGGGGATAATGGATGGAAAGAACGGAAGAGAATAGAGGAAGAGGAGGATGAGAATGTGAGGAGAGAATGGAGGGAGAGAGGGGAGAAAATGGAGGGAGAGAAGGGAGAAAATGGAGGGAGTAAGGGAGAGAAAAGAAGGAGAGAACTGAGAGAGAGAATGGAGAGACGATGGAAAGAAGGGTAGGTAGGGAGGGAAGGGAGGGAATAATGGGAGATAAGAGAAGGAATGGAGGGGGAGAAGGGAGGAAATGGAGAGAATGGAGGGAGGGAGGGGAAAGAAGGGAGGAAATGGAGAGAGAGGAGGGAGAGAATAAAAAAAACAGGGCAGTAGGGAAAGAATGGAGGAAACAGGGGGGAAGAATGGGTGAATTGGAGGGAGGTAAGGGAGGGGTAGAGGTAGTGAATGGAGGGAATGGAGGGAGGGAAGGGAGAGAGCAGAGGGAAGGAAGAGAGAGAACAAAGGGAAGGAAACGAGAGAACAAAGGGAAGGAAACGAGAGAATGGAGGGAGGGAAGAGAGAGAACAGAGGGAGGGAAAGGAGAGAACAGAAGGAAGGAAGGGAGAGAACGGAGGGAGGGAAAGGAGAGAATGGAGGGAAGGAAGGGAGAGAACGGAGGGAGGGAAGGGAGAGAGAGGAGAGAGGGAGAGAGAGGGCGCAGCAGAGGGAGCGAAGAGAGAGAGAATAGAGAGAGAGAGAGATTAGGGAGAGAAGGAAAAAAATAGGATGAGAAAATGAGGGAAAGAGAAAGGGGAACGAAGAGACAGGAGAGACAGCAGGGAGGATTTTAGAAAGGAGAGTAAGAGAAAATGAGAAAGTGGGAGGAAAAGGGTGAGAAGGGAAAGGAGAGATTGGAAGGAGTGAAAGAGACAAAAATAGAAAGGATTAAGAAGAAAGGAAGAGTGAACAGGAAAGAGGAGGAAAGAGGTGGACAGAAAAAAGAAGAGTATATAAGAGGTAAAAGTGAGAGCAAAGAGAGGAGGGAGGGAAAGAAAATAGAAATGACAGAAGTAGAGGAGAGATAGAGAGGGAAATCAAGGGGACGATAGAAAGGAAAGGAGGAAGAGAAAGGAGAAGAGAAGATAGAAGGGGGAACCGAGGAAAATAAGCGAGGAAAAAAAGGTGTTTGAGGGAACAAGAGGAATACATGCAGGATAAAACAGCTAGCGGAAAGGAGGAACGGGCATGCAATATGAAAACACGAGGTGACAACTATTGTGGCGACCGACTGGCGCAGAAAATGTAACGAGGGGACTGTGTGTGTGTGTGTGTGTGTGTGTGTGTGTGTGTGTGAACAATATGTGTGCGGGGGCGGGGGACTGGGGACCCCGTGTGTATGGAGGGGACCTTGTGTGTTTGTGGGGACCCTAATTGTGTGTAGGAGGACGCTGGACAACCGTGTGTAAAGATATGCTCACGGAATATTGCAGAATTGAAAGATAGATTGCAAAATCCGTATCGGTTGAGTTTTATTTTGGAATTTGATATTATATGGTTGTCAGAGATTAAGGGCACAGCGCAAAGAAGTGTACCTGGTTTTAATATACATACAGATAAATGCAAAGGAAATGAGCACAAAAGAGGTGTGATGATGATGGTGGTGAAGTGTGCCTTAATGCAATATGGGACACGGGTTCAGCTGGAAGTAGAAGGTCAAATTTGGGTAAAGATGTCGTGTTGGTCGAGAGATAAGCTGGTTGGTGTGCATATTCCCCCACAGGACTTCCCATACCACGATCACGATCTGCTGGGTGCATCGGCTGGGAGGATTGGTGAGCGTGAATGTGCCGTGATGGTGGGTGACCTCAATGCTCGGGTCGGGGAGCCACAAATAAGTAAGGCTAATGGTGATTCTTAGTGCACTGTAGAGTAGAAGATTTTACAGTGAATAGTATGTGAAGATCAATCATGCAGATCTGTAACGATAACGTTATGGTTGTGGCTAACCACCTGAAACATGAGAGCAAACAACTGGGAGGCAACTTGTCATTCCGCCGTGAGCACTGGATATCTGAGATTGATTTGTGTTCGGTGAAGCAGGATATAATTTGTACAAGTAGTGATTTACAAGTTACAGAAGATGCCAAGGGATCAGCCCATGCACCCCTGACGGTATCACTGAGTTTTAGTATTAGTAAATGTAATACAATGTCCCCTGCCCTTTTGTTACAAAGGCCAGATGTTTGGATGTGTCGTACATGTGGATGTGCAACAGTAATGTTGTAGTGAATGGACCGGTGTGTCGTGACGTTAATGAGGACGAGTTTATGTCCAGACTGGCTCAGCATATACCGCCGAACCTTGATATAATGACTCAGGCCTGTGTATCAAATGCAGTTACTGTAGGTTATAATATCATTAATGGTACAGCCAGGGAGTGTATTATGGAGAGGGGTGTTCAGATACGTCAAAGAGAAGATGCTAATATATCGGTACAGCCTGATGGGAAAGGTTACTGGAGTCAAATGACCCTAAAACCATTTGGATGGAAATTAATTGGAAAGGGGGCATAGATCACTCGAACTGTGATCAGCCAGATGAATCTCAGTTTAAGATGCATTTTGAAGAAGTGTTAAATGATAGTCGGGAGGAAGAACCAGTTGACATCGAGGACGCGTTTACTATTGCCGTGTTGGACCAACCGTTTACTACACGTTAATTAGATACTGCGATAAATTCTACGCATAAACATAAAAGTTTTGTCGGAGCCTTTGCAGGGTTACTGTCCAAGCTTCCAGTGTCGTGGTTTTGTTCCTGCTAACTGTGTTTAATGTTGTTTTCAACACGCATTTTATTCTGGATCGTGGTGTTGTAGTAGATTAATCGTACTATTTAAGTCAGGTGACAGACTGCTGTGTGGGAATTACAGAGGAATAAGCGTTATGGACAAGTTAACCAAGTTATAAGACACTGAACAGACTACGGTTGTGGAGTGATGTTGATAAATGTCAGGCTGAAGCGATGCCTATGAGATGCTGTCTAGAACAAATTATGACTCTAAGATTATTATGTGATTATGCCAAGTATATGAAAACGAAAGTATGTCTTTTTTATTGATTATAGGCAGCAAAGCTTACGACAGAGTTCCACGAAGCGAGGTTCTGCAACATTTATAATCTCTGGCTTGTGGTAAGAATATATTAATAACAATAAGAAATATGTACAGATGTACCAAGAATATATTAAGAGCAGCAACGGTGGGGGCCACGGTGGGGGCGCGCCGTGTAGCTGTTTGTTATCCATCATTTATATGGATAAGATGGTTAAGATGGTAAAGCAGGCAATACAGGCTGACGGGTTCCTTGGTGCCATGCACATGCTCCTACTTATGGACGACACTATTGTCGTCGCTACGTCACGGGAAATGTGTATAAGAAAATTAAACATTGTTCTACAATACTGTTATGAATACGGAATGAAACTCAGTGATAAGACTAAATTCTTTGTTATTAATCATAGTGACTGATAAACTCCCAATTTTGGTCCAAGGCTATGACAAATTACTGTGCTCGGTATTTATACTTAGGAGCTTGGTTCCTACATACAGTGAGAATGGAGGACGTGATGCAGCTGCACGGAGTGCAGGGACAAAGTGTTGTAAACAAATTCGGAGTGTTTTGTTCTGTTAATATGGACATGCCTTTTTACTACAAACGTAGAATGTTTTACGTAGCTGTTATATCTGCCTTATTGTACAGTACTGAGGCATGGCTCACTAACAGCTGTGTAAATGTAACAAGGTAATATAATAAACTAATAAAATGCATACTGGGAATGAGACATAATACGGGAATCAATCTGTGTTTAACTGAGTCAGGATTATCCCCGGTTAATCATGTTTTGGCTGTAAGGAGGAAACGTTTCTTGGAAGCCAAACATAATAATTATGAGAGATGGAGAAGTGCCATTTCATTTTGTATATAATCTATGCCGAGAGGCAAATACTCCAGGTTATCGGTTTGTGAAAAAAAAAAAAAAAAATCATTAGAGTTTGACTATACTGAGAACCTACTGTATCGATTAATCGAGGTGACAGTGAACAAGCCCGATACTACATCCAAATACTTGGCACACAAGACTGATCTTAACCTGAACTGAATGTATGTAAGATTTATTCCGATCGAGTGTACATTCCTGATTATGTTCGGCAGGCGTTCACAAGGATACGGTTAATGTCCCACAATCTAAAAATGGAAACAGGAAGGTGGAGTCGAGTGCCTCGGGAACAGCGTTTATGTCAGTGTAATGAGGGGCAGGTACGTACAGTACAAACCGAACGCCAGGTACTGCTGGAGTATGCACACTCGGAACCAGTATGTCAGAGATTTACTGGATCAGCTTTATTGCATTAAATTTATTATTAAATGAGGAGGAACACATAGGTGACTTGTGTAAATATGTTTATGAAGTCATGAAACTGTATAAAAATAATTAGCATTATAGAATTGCGTGCATGTTTCCGTATTGAACGTTGTTTGGCCGTCATGTTACCTATATGATATAAATAAATTGTATTTGTTTAATATGTTATAAGGCATTGGACAAATTACTCTTATTATTGGACCATGTTTTACTTATGTAAATAGACTGTGAGAACGCAATTTGTAAACTTATGGTCAATAAACTTAACTTACTAAATATGTGTGTGTGTGTAGGGGGGGATGAGACCCTGAGGGACTCATTTATATGTGGTGACCCTGTCTGTGTATGGAAACCCTGCCTTTGAGGGGACTCTGTCAGACTGGGTACCCCGCCTGTGGGAACCCTGTCTGTGGCAACTCTGTGCCTATGGGAATCCTGTGTTTGTCGGGATCCTATCAGTGAGCGACTAAATCCTTCATTATTTTGCCCTTCATAAAATCTAAACAGCTAAATTAAAGGTACGAACAGGTGTAATCAGACCCTTCAACCTGAGGACGTCTTTCTTGCTATATTCAGACGATTTTGCTAACCTTCGGACAGACTTTTCGAACTGGAGGGGTTAGGTAGAGCCATCATTAACCTCTTTACCACTAGATGCCTTTCCTGAGTTGAATTAGTTTGGTAGAAGCAAAAATATATTCTACTCTACGATTTTTATTCGGCTTAGAGGAGACGTCTTGTCATACTTCACACTCCCACACGTCACACTGCCTCATCACACTACACATTTCCACTTTATTCACCGTCATGCCACACCTCACACAGTCACACCACACTACATACTACCACACCACACACTGCCACACGACACCTCACACTGCCACACCGTTACACATTCGCAGGCCAATCACTGCAGCATGCCACACTTTACACACCTTGCAGTCATATTCCACACTGCTACACCTCACGTTGCCACACGGCACACTGCTACACATCACACCGCCACACACCAGTTTGCAGCATCTCACACTGTCGCATCTTACAGTGCCACATCACACCACACCCCGTCACACACACACACACACACACACACACACACACACACACACACACACACACACACACACACACACACACACACACACACACACACACACATCTCCCACCACTCCCACCCCATCTCACACTGCCACACCTAATACTATCACTCCTTCATCTCTTACTACGCAGAGAAATTCCGTCACTTTACATATGTGCCTTCAGAAGCAAATGGCCACAAAAATGAAATAAAGACACATAGCACAAACTTTCAATATCTCCCTCAGGTAATGCAAAAGAAAAAATAATTTGATTTATGAGGAAAAGGGGGCTTACACAGAGACCAAAGACTTTAGGTGATGGATGGGAGTTGGGGAAAAAGGAAGGAAATTTTAAGAATGGAAAAAAATAAATGTATGGTCCGGGTGGAGGAAGTTTAATAAAAAAGGACAGGAAAGGAAAATTGGGAGAGGAAAAGGACGACAGGAGGGCAGACTGAAGAAAAAGAAAGTAGAGAGAGAGAGAGAGAGAGAGAGAGAGAGAGAGAGAGGGAGAGAGAGAGAGAGCAATGATGCATGATAACAGAAAATAGCAATATGAAAAGAAGGAGAATTTAAGGCAGGGAAGAGAGACAAATAGATAGATGGATAGATGTACAGATAGGTGTTGTACGTAAATAGACAGAGAGACTGATAGATAAACGGGTCGATAGATGGATAGATAAACAGATGAACAGTCAAAACAGTAAGTACTTAAATATAGATGGACTGTTACTCGTATATGAAGAGACTGATAGATAAAAAGACTGATACGGTCATTGATAGATAGATGGATACACGTCTGACTAACTGGATGATAGATAAATAGCCTTGACTGACAGGTAGATAGATAGATGGCAACACAGATAGACAGACAGACAGACAATCCAAAATAATACCTGACCGCACCTAATCCTCTCTTTAATATCATAAACGCGGCTGAAATATTTAGAGTAAGCTCAGTGAACAAACTTTTACCAGGCAGAAAGATGTGGACATTGGCGAGTAGATAGATTGATAGATAGACGGATGAATAGACTGATGGATGGATAGAGATGTGTCTGGGATGGATGGGTGAAGGCATAGATAGATGGATGGTTAGATAGCCAGATAAATAGGTGAATAAAGTAATAGATAGACAGACAGATAGATATAAACAGACAGACAGAGGCAAACAGACAGGTAGATAGATAGATTGATGTAGATAGAGACAGATAGACAGAAAGATACATGCAGACAGGTAGATAGAAAAATAGATAGATAGACAGATAGATATAGGCAGATAAATAGATACCGTAGATAGATTGATAGATATAGGCAGATAAATAGATACCGTAGATAGATTGATAGATATAGGCATAGACAGATAGACAGAAAGCCAGAGACAGATAAAAGGTAGATAGATAGCCAGACAGACAAACAGACAGACAGACCCACATATGATAGATAAACTGCCTGATAGATAGAAAAATATAATGACACAACTAACTATCTCATTAATACCACAATACAGAAAAAAAATAATACTCAACACTATGGCCAAGCTCTGTATGTTCTTTTCACACCCACCCACACCCACACCCACACCCACACACACACACACACACACACACACAGTAAAGTAATGAAGTAGATGGAGATTACAAAAAGGGGGTTACACACACACACACACACACACACACACACACACACACACACACACACAAAGTCATGAAGCATAAGGGGATTACAGTAAGCTTTCATAACTGCAGGTGTCTGGTGCAGTCTCCATCAATCTCTTCAGTATAAGAGGAATTTACAAAGAAGAAGAGAGATATATATTTGTAGACAGCCACACAAAAAGCCATGAGGGAAGGGATTAATCTTGCCCCTCTACCCTAGTGCTCTTAAATCAAAAGGGTCGGCTATTTCTCTTTTATGCAAGGAAGAAGGAACCCAAGGCTAGAGGCCCTCGAGCTTGTTTCCTAAACAAAATAAAAAAGACCAAATTCAAGATCCGTTCATTTCGAGATACCTAGACACATTGCGTTTAAAAGACTGGAGGTCACAGGCAGTAGGAAATACAGACAGAGGAAGACAGTTTCAGAGGTGACGTATAGCGTACATGAAGTAAAGATTAACTCTTACATTTGAGAATTGGCCAGAAAAGGGATTAGAGTTTGCTACCTGACGGGTGATACACGCCCGCCGTAGAGGTGGAGGGATGCAACCAGACAATTCAGAGGAGCAGTGACCATTGAAGTAGCGATAAAAAAAGAGATACAGTTGCAACAGTGCGCCGAAGAAATAGAAGTTGAAAGGAGTCAGTAAGAGGATGAGAGTTAATGAGACGAAAAGCCTTTGACTCTACCTTGCTGAAGAGAGCTGTGTGTGGGGAGCCTCGCCACACGTGAGAGATGTACCCTACACAGGGGAGAATAAAACCTCTGCATAAAGTCAACAACAGTGCAGGGGTAAAGAAGGCACGGCGTTATGAAGCTAATACGCATCACAATAATCCCGTGTGTTGCGGGAATGGCTCGGTCAGCTTTACCAGTTTATACCTTGCATCATAGTGCTGGAGAGGGAAGCCTTCATGTGGTGGCACCGTATATAACCAGTTGGCTCAAATGCTTGGTTATATCAATGTCTCTCAGCTACTTTCCTATCCCCCCCCAAAGAGGATGGTGGACAGCAGAAGGGAAAATTAAGACTGCCTCTGTCTGTCTATCTGCATTTACTTTTCTCACTTTACACTGCATCTTCGTCCTTTTCTCACTTCACCCTTCCCAATCTCTCTCTCTCTCTCTCTCTCTCTCTCTCTCTCTCTCTCTCTCTCTCTCTCTCTCTCTCTCTCTCTCACACACACACACACACACACACACACACACACACACACACAATTTCTCACCAACTTCCTCCATGTATCTTCGGTAATGACTGGGCCGAGTAGCTTGAACTTCTACGCTTACGTCCACAACAACACTAGCAAGTAGAGGAAAAAATCGGGCACAGGCTGCTTTATTGCACATATTCTCTCTCTCTCTCTCTCTCTCTCTCTCTCTCTCTCTCTCTCTCTCTCTCATTCATTCATTCATTCATTCTTTCTTTCTTTTCTCTCTCTCTTACTTTTTCTTTATTTATCTGTTTGTCTGTCTGTCTGTCTGTCTCTGTTTTATTCATTCATTCATTCATTCTTTTTTTCTTTTTTGTCTTACTCTAACTTTTTAATTTGTCTTTGTCTGTCTGTCTGTCAGCCCCTCTCTCTCTCTCTCTCTCTCTCTCTCTCTCTCTCTCTCTCTCTCTCTTCATTTTCCCTCGTAGCCCTAGGGATGGGGTGGAATAAAAGAAGGCAGTGCATTTGATCTGTTCCCAGTCGTAGTCTAAATCCCAAGGGCGTATATAGCTCAGAAATACCTCGTCAGTCTCCCTTATATTTCTACATTCTCGTTCATTTGCTCGTGGAGCCTTTTCTATAATCTGTCTGCTTTAACTTGACTTAAAACTGGTGTCTCTCCGTACTGGACTCTGGGCTGTAACGAGAGATGAACGCTAAATATGATACTAGTCACGATGAAGTCCTTTGAAAGGGATGGAGAGCCGTAGTATTGTTTTAAGTCCGCCACTGTCCTGGAGATTATAAATGCTCGTGGGCCCTTCGGGCCCCTTGCACTTGCTCCTGCGGAGGGCTCTCGCGCTGCTGTAATATATTTTATTTATAGCTGTGGGCAAAAAATTCTACGGAGATCCTATGCTGGGCGCCGAGAGCGGTGTTTTTTTGGTCAAAATGTGATCGCTTATTAAATATAGTAAAAGTTTTTCAATCGTGATGGGACCAAGTTTTTTCACATCAGCGAATTTTTTGCAATTTTTGTGCCAATTTTGGTGGGTTTTGAATGTGTAATTTCGGCTGCCCAAAATACACTCACACACACACACACACACACACACACACACACACACACACAAACACGGCTAGTGCTATAGTATATTAGAAGAGTAGAATTCTGGCTACCCACAAAAATAAGCAAATAAACTAGAAAGCGCTCAGAGAGCGCTTGCCTCTGCCAATGCCACTGTCTTTGAAAAGGATCCGGATCGGGATCCAGATCAGCCCCTAAATTTAATCAATTTTTTCTTGGTCCATGGTGCACCTTTCCCAGACAATTAATTGAAATTCACTGAGAACTTTTGGAGATATTGCGAGGGATACTCCTAATCCGGATCCGGATCCGGCCCAAACTTTAATCATTTATTGACTGGCTCATGTCCCACCCATCCACAATATCTAATCAAAATTCGTTCATAACTTTTTTTGTAATCCTGCTAACAGACAGACAGACATACAGACAGACAAACTAACGCAGGGTAAAACATATACCTCCTGGCGAAGGTAAATACATAAATAAATACAGAAACAGATTGGTAGTATTGTCTGATTCTAAAACTGAGCCTCTGAAATTAACCTCCCTTTGCCTCCCCTCCAAAATAAATGAATAAAACTGATAAATAAAATAAAGAAAATCTCCTCCATGACAAGGGTAATGGATCAGCTGTAGACATTAGTTACCAGTTTTATTTCTTCAGTTTCGTATTATCTTTTGCTTTATTCTCGTAGACCTAGGAGGCTCTCTGACACCTAGGAGGCTCTCTGACACCTAGGAGGCTCTCTGACACCTTGGAGGCTCCCTGACACCTCTTCCTTACCAGGGGATTTATTCACAAAATTACTATCATTTCTGTGTCATAACTAAGATTTCTTTTCCCAGTACGGACGAGAGATATAAAACTTAGGATTTTCCATTCACTGATCATCCTGGAATAAGAAATCGCAGTTACAACAGGAAATTGGTCGTAAGTTTGTGTTTGTGAATCCAGGACCAGATTTGTGCTTTTATATTTCCCACTGATATTATCCCCTGTGTGTGTGTGTGTGTGTGTGTGTGTGTGTGTGTGTGTGTGTGTGTGTGTGTGTGTGTGCGTGTGTGTGTGTGTGTGTGTGTGTGTGTGTATTCTTGCTGCCTAGTCGCTTTTTTCTGGCTGCAGGAGGAGTTAGCCACACCTTTCAAACCTTCCATTCCATCACGTATCCTTCATTTCATTCTTCCTATCTACAGACGGTTTCATTCAGCTTAGGAGAAATTTATAGCAGTGGAGGGGGTTATTTCAACTATATCTATGTCTATCTATCTATCTATCTATCTATTTGTATCTATTCCCTTGAGATCGAATAGTCTCTCCTAAGCTGACTATGCATAAGAAAAAAATAGGAACAGAACTGAAAGCATTAAGGTGTAATAACAACTTCAGACTGAAATAGGGTTCAAGGTTCAGATGAGCCTGGTGAAAGAAAAAGAAGAACAGGAGGAAGAAAAAGAAAAAGAAAATAATAATAATAATAATAATAATAATAATAATAATAATAAAAATAATAATAATAATAATGATAAAAACAGCCACGACGAAGACTACAACAGCAACAACTACGACAACAACAACAACAACGACGCAAAATACAGGGTGTCTCAGGAAATTTTTCAGACATCAGGAGGCTAATTTAGGTCTAATCTTGAGTAAAAAAAGAAAAATCTATATAAAAAGGGGCTAATTCTCAAGTCACGGAGCTACAATTACTAATGACCCTAAGGCGTAATTTATCCCCTCGTAATTAACCCCTAAGACCATCGGTAACTGTGGCTCTGTGACGGCTGAGTACTGGACCCATTTTCTATCTATCTATCTATCTATTTATTTATTGCCAGAAGCCTTGATCTCGTAAGGGGTGTCCACAAAAAAAAGGCCTCCACGTCGCCTGGTCCCCTGCCATTTCACTGCTCCCACCCAGCTTACATCCCCCTCTCTCACATCCCTGCATCTCGTCCTCGGTCTCCCCCTTCCTCTCCCTCCTCCCTCCACCTCCCTCACATACACTCTCCTAGTTAATCTCTCACTCTCCATTCTCTCCACTTGGCCAAACCCATTTTAACGTAGCAAATTAACCCTAGACCAATATCTTCGACTTTTTAAATAATTTCTCTTCACACTCATATATCGCCGAGGAGGAGGTGTCAGGCAGCCTCCTAAGCCCACGAGAATAGGGTCTACATAAGAGCGACTAAAAGAGGCTGGAGATTGGGACTTTCAACCTTACCTTCTTGCCTTCTTATAATTATGTGGTGCAAACAGCCTCGTAACTCAAAGGACAAAGGATGGGAGAGCGAAATTCTTGTAGCTTGGACTTTCCTCCTCTGATTCATGTCTCAAAGGAGATTAATTGGTTGAGTTCGGGATCTCTGCAGCTCTTGTGTTTTGGGGTAACTTGGACTGGACGCTGGTGGTGATGATGATGATGATGATGATGATGATGATAATTTGCGATGATGATTACGGTAGCCATAATAGTGATGATGATGATGATGATGATGATGATGATGATGATCGATTCTCGTCTCTGTCTGTGCAGAAATTCAGTTTAATTACCAGTATGTCTATCTGTCTGTCTATCAATCAGTCACTCAGTCTATCAGCAAGTCTATCAATCTATCAGTCTATCTGTCTGTCTATTTATCTGTCTCCTTGCAGCTCCCGAGTCCCATTACTGAATCATGTTATCCCTTGTAGCGTCAATTGTTAAGTCTGCAAATAATCCACACAGACGCTTGATACCATAAATACTAGATGGCCCTCTCTCTCTCTCTCTCTCTCTCTCTCTCTCTCTCTCTCTCTCTCTCTCAACTTCTTTCTTTGCTTTCTGTCTCTCTGGCTGTCTCTGTTTATATTTGTCTCCATCTGTCCGTAAGTCTATGCCTGCGTCTTTGTCCCTCTGTGTCCTTGTGTGTCTCTGAGTCGATCTACCTATTTCTCTCTCTCTCTCTCTCTCTCTCTCTCTCTCTTATTCTCAAATCGTCTGTGCATGAGTTACGTAAGCGCATGTATACACCTATCAATGTTAGGTAAAACTTCTGTGCGCACTATGAAGGCTCGCTGTTGTGTGTGTGTGTGTGTGTGTGTGTGTGTGTGTGTGTGTGTGTGTGTGTGTGTGTGTGTGTGTGTGCTTTACCTTTGTAGCAAAACGTAATGTCAGTGAGTGCAATGCGAGCTTATTTACCTGGCGGGGTCACAGATGTCTTTCATTTGTCATGCTTACTGTTTGAGGGCTCTGTTAAGTAAATTAATTAACTGTGCAGCAAAATAAAAATAAAAAGTTAAAATGACAAACAATATTCCTGAGAGAATACAGGACAGTGTACACAAAAACTCCCTTGCACTCAGTGAGACGTCTGTCCTCACCCCTCCTCGCAAAAACTGGTAAACTCTAAGGATTAGTGTTGCTACATTTCACAAAATCAATGTTTGTATTGTTTACCTTCTTCCCATGAAAATCTTTAAAAGGCATAGAGTAAAAAAATGAGGAAGGTGTCTGGCAGAATGCCCAAAGAACAATAACCATATATGGAGTGTATTAGTATAGATATGAAGGGATGGCATCAAACTGGAGGTGTTTGGAAGAAAAAGAGAATAGGGAAAGGAAGAAAGAAAGAATAATGAAAGAAAGTAAGAGAGTAAGAAAGAAAGAAAGACTTAATGAAAGAATACAGACGCTGTGCAAAAAATATGGTGGAATCTGTTAAGTACGTGAACGGGATGAAGCCGTCAAGTGTGTGCTAGACTGCGTGGCTAACATAATGGGTCGTCTTTAAGAGAGAGAGGGATGCCTGAGTAATAAGATCCGGCAGAGAGTGGTGACCATGAAGTATTTATAGACTCTCTTAAGCTTAAATTGTGTGTAAAATTGACACCAAAAACTCCAAAACCAGAGTGACTTAAAGTGACAGTACCTTATACGGAAAACAAGACAACCTATGACAAGAGTTAACTGTTGTGAAGGCTTAGTTGTCCTGTGACTTATCTAGGATTCTTGGTAAATAAGGTCCATGAACTCCAAAATGACTGCCATATGCACACCAGGCTTAGGTCAGTATTATGATGTTAGTATGTGCTGCCTGATATCAGATGTAATAAGATACCAACAAGAACTTGACAGCAACCAGGACAAGAGCATGAACTGGTGCTTAAACAGACTGGCAAAGCATCTGTCATGAGGGAAAGGAGGGACTGTTAAGTGGTCTGGTACTTCAGGATCCCTAGTCTCAACAGTCGGGACATAAGTTCTGGATTGTGATTGTTTTTCTACTGAATGGCAGCAAAATGTTTCGCGTCTCTGTGTACATTCTTGTGTATATATTCACACACACATACATTTTATATATACTGTATATATATATATATATATATATATATATATATATATATATATATATATATATATATGTGTGTGTGTGTGTGTGTGTGTGTGTGTGTGTGTAGATCGGAAACACGAATTCATCTTCAGTATTTCACAATTTACACAATGAAGGCTTTAAACTGCCCGAATCACAGAAATTCTCAAGATCACACCAGCTACCAAGAAAATAAATAATAAGTAAATAAATACAGAATAAATAAAAAATGGAAGTTTTCTCATCAGTGACCGTCAGCCGAAAATGCCCCCAAGAAATACCAACTTCTGTGCCCCAACTTTTATTTTCTGTTTTTCTTCGGATAATTTTCATTTTTTACGATCATTTGCCCTGACGCGGAGCCATGAGAGTCCTGGCCAAGTTTCTGGGGTGGGGGGAGAAGGGTAGGGAGGAGGGGGATAGGGGGAGGGGCGTTGGGGTGAGGGGGGAGAGGGATTGGGGGAGGAGGTGAGGAGGGTGGGGTGTAAGGGTGAGAGTGGGTGTGGGTGGTTGAAGAGGTGGAATGAGAGATGGAAAAAGGAAGTGAGGGTGTGGGGAAAGAGGGTGAAGGAGGTGGGTATGGAGTGGGGATGAGGGGGTAAGGGGATGGGGTAGAGAAGTGGGAGAAGGTGGGGACTGGGGAAGGGAAGGGGTGATTTTATGCAGTGTGTGTGGAAGGTGAGCAAGGAGAGGAGAGGGGCACTTGTGGATGTTGATATATATATATATATATATATATATATATATATATATGTGTGTGTGTGTGTGTGTGTGTGTGTGTGTGTGTGTGTGTGTGTGTGTGTGTGTGTGTGTGTGTGTGTGTGTGTGTATGTGTGTGTGTGTGTGTGTGTGTGTGTGTGTGTGTGTGTGTGTGTGTAGTCAAATACTAAAGACCTTTCTTTGTGTACGTAAGTACGTTTGCTTGTATGTATTTCGTGTGAACGCTCTTGTTTGTATTTCTGTGTGTACTCAGCCGTGTGTGTACTCCCCTGCTTGTGTATTCTCCCTTTGTGTCCTTCCTTTATGTGTACTTTTCTATAGGTACGTTCCCTCCATGTATGTATCTGGTTAGATTCCTTTTCACATCTTTTTTGTGTATACCCGTGTGTAATAGTGTGTACATTATTCCTGTGTGTGTGTGTGTGTGTGTGTGTGTGTGAGAGAGAGAGAGAGAGAGAGAGAGAGAGAGAGAGAGAGAGAGAGAGAGAGAGAGAGAGAGAGAGAGAGAGAATGTACTCTATCCCATGTGCATCTGTGTTTTCTTTCCCTTGTGTGTTTCTGTCAGTGTGTGTGTGTGTATGTATGTATGTATGTATGTATTGTATGTGTGTGTGTGTGTGTGTGTGTGTGTGTGTGTGTGTGTGTGTGTGTGTGTGTGTGTGTGTGTGTGTGTGTGTGTGTATGTATTGTATGTATGTGTGTGTGTATGTGTGTGTGTGTGTGATATCTGTTTACTCTCTTCTGTGTGTTTACCTATCCGAACCCTCCTCTTCTGTGTGTACTGTCTCCCAACGACTAACAATTTTCAGTGTGCTGTAGGTGCAGGTTTTGTCTCTCCTCTCTACATCATCACACACAAAACAATCAGAAAAATTAATATGTACCATGTTTTGCTGATTTTCGCCCTCCCTTCCTTCGCGTGTATATCCTTCAACGTATTCTTTGGGATTTGTGAACCCCCATTTAAGATTCTTTGAGCCAAGCGAACTCGTGTTTCTGTGGCAAGGGTAACTTCTGTGGTATGTGTGGTGGAGTGGAAGGCGTGCTCTACCCCATCCATCATCCAGTCCAGTATTGTCCATCAGGAGGGTAGAGGCCCGGGGCTAGGCTACTTGGTGCAGACAATTTAGGTGAGAGTGACTATAATCCTTTTACTCTAACTTGGCCTAAAGTTGCCCTCTTTCCATCTCGAATGCTAAGTTGTACCACTGGATTAAAACTTGAATATAATACTAGTCATGAAGAAGTGTTGTGTAAAGGGTGCAGCGGCATAACATTCTCCTGCCTGTGAGTGGCATGAGATAAGTTGCACAAGGACGAAAATCTGGGCCAACTGAAGGTGAACGTACTATAGTGGCTCTCCTCCAAGCGGCATTACGTGATCAATAGATCCTTGGAATCAGACCCTTATGATCCACATCCCGTTGATCACCAGGGGTCTAGGAATTGCATAAGGGTAACGGGTCTGGTACAATATATCAAAACACATCACTAGGACCAACCCATGACCTCCCTGTAGGCATCAAAGAACAATCCTAAAAGAGGTAAGTACTTAAGTGTGATTAGGGTATATGTGTCTATCAACTTATATAGCCAGGAACCTTAGTACCGCAAGGAATGGTCACAAACAAATCGCCTCCTTGTCACCCTGTTCTCTTTCACCAGCCTGTCATATCTCCACATCACATAACCCACTCTCACACACCTCCCCACCTCATCCCCGGCCACCCTTTCCACCTCACGCTCTCCACCTCTCTCACATATGCTCTCCTAGTCAGTCTCTCATTCTCTTCACATGGCTAAATACCTATAAATATTTTCTGTTGGACTACTCCACACAAAATATGCTCCACCTATATACAGTATATTTCACTTCACTCCTTACAACTTGGGATTTAAGTCTAACAATTTAAGTTTTATCTTCAGAATTTCTACTAAAACTTGAAATGCATTATGAGCGCTACGAGATCACAAGTCTGCAATGTAAATCACTGGAATTCTGAATTAGATTCCAAACTTCCTCTCTTCCTATTTATGCGTTTTACATCCGTTCTCGCGGAGCAAGAGATGGTACGTTTTGAGCAACGCGCGCGTGTCTGCATGCGTGCCTGTGTTTGTATGTGTATGTCAGTCAGTGACAATCAGGCTCCTACATTCTTCAGACCTTTAGAGGGCAAGATAATATTCCTTATCACCTCCTTCATTTTTTTTTATCTGAGAAAAATCGTCTAGAGGTAACTACAGTAAAATGAAAAAAAAAAAAAAATCGGAGAGAAGGGGTGAAAAAGGTCCCAGTTAACCCTTTCAGTACCATGACACATAGGCCCTTATTCTCGTCGGTTGAGGAAGCTCCCAGGCACCTTTTCCTAAGCGATTTATTTTGCTTATTACACCTTACAGTCCTATTCCATGTTACATAAATCCTTCCAAAATATCGCCATACCCTGCAAAAATAACATACAAAGGAATATTAACCAGCCATATCCAAAAATAAATCGGTAAGGAAAAGGTGTTAAGAAGCTTTCTTACGCGACGAGAATATGGGGCCTTTTTTTTTTTTTTTTTTTTTTATCGCCATTTTTTCACGATTTTATCCAGCCTCGAAAATGCCTTTCGTACTGAAGGGATTGTACAGTTGGAGACAAGGATAGCATTCCACTTTTTAGTCTAACAATAATAAAACTCGTCCATAACATTCTGACATAAGCTCGTTTAGACCTGGATATCACCTCACTGTGTTTCGAAAAGCATTGTTCACTGTTCCGTTATTTATCGCCATGAAGTGGATCAGTATTTATGTCCTCACCTGTGCAATTGGAGGGAACAATCTTGAGGGCTTCTGGCCTTGGGTTCCTTCTTTCTTACGTTAAAAAAAAAATCCTGATAATGAGGCCAAATTTTCTCCTCCTCGTCTGCTGGCTACGGTCCACTTAACCCCTTTAGCCCGAGGATGTATTTAGTAACTGAGAGGCTATTAGTCGATTTTTATTCCATTTCTAAGACTTTTTTTTTTTTCGAAATGAAGAAATTGGATACAGCCTTCATTATTACTCCTCATTTACCTCCGTCCTCCCTCCGCCCCCCTCGTCCCCCCCTCCTCCCCCCCTCCTCTCCCATCGTCCCCCTTCCCTCCGCCTCCCCCTCCGCTCCCCTCCATCCATCCCCCCCCCCCGTATAAGAAGCCTTTTCCAATCAAGAATGAAACTGAAAATAAAATTATTGTGTTGATTTTTGTTGTTGTTAATCTATTTCAAGTTATTATGGTACTTGATAGATGGATAGATAGATAGATGTAGATAGATAATTGTGGATAGTAAGAGACTGATACAGGGATATATAGATGATGGATAGATGCAGAGATAGACAAAGAGACAGTTATAGACAGAGATAGACGGATGGACAGATTGACTGATAGACATGCAGATGGATAAGCAGAGAGATAGACATGCAGATAGATAAAGACATAGATAGATAGATGGATAGATAGACAGGAGGACAGATAGACAGACAGATAGATAGATAGATAAATAGACAGAAAGATAAGCAGAGATATATTTGTGTAAACAGGCAGGTATAGACAGACAAACATAAATACCTTGATGTACCAACAATAAGACAGAGAGATAGATAGACAAATATATAGATCGATAAGCAAATAGATGGATAAATAGACAGACAGATAAGCAAATAGATAGCTATATATGAACACAGATAAATACCTAGTTGTAGAGACAGACAGACAGACACACAGGCAGACAGGATTCTTATATATTAACACCATAATATACCCATCTCTCTGCATTAATATTATCCACGATGAATATCCAGTGTTTTTCATGAATATCCAGTGTTTTTCATGAATATCCAGTGTTTTTCATGAATTTCTTTCTCGCTTCGGCTTCGCACATGTAAGTAATCTTTTTTTTTTCAACATTTTAATCTGTGTCATGTTTTACTGCAGTGAAAATTCATGGTTTTTTTCTATTTTTTTTTATTTCTGTTTTTTGGCTGTAGTTATGGCAAGAGTTTCCATTAGTCTGTATTAATGTGTGTTGTGCATAGTCTCTCTCTCTCTCTCTCTCTCTCTTCCCTTCTCAACTCCTTTTATTTCCCTTCCCTTTTTGTGTTCCTGTCCCTTTTACCTCTCTTTCTCTCCTCTCTCATTCTTTTTCCTCTTTTCCTCATTCTCACTATCTCACACACCTCTCTCTCTTATGCTCACTCTACTCTACCTTCACACCCACCCCCTTTTTCTCTCTCTCTCTCTCTCTCTCTCTCTCTCTCTCTCTCTCATCTGCTTTCTTTCTTCCTCTCCCTGCCTTTACTTCCCTCTCTCCTCCTCTCACTCCAATCGCCTCTCTCTCCAGCCCTAGCTTCCCATACTCTCTCTCCCCTGCTTCCTCGTCCCTCCCTTCTTCTTACTCACCTCTCCTCTCCCTCTTCCCCCTAATTTTTTCTTCTCCCTCCTCTCCATCTCTCCCTTTCTCCCTCTCTCCCATCCCATCCTCTCCCCTTCCACACTCTCTTCCTTCCCTCCTCTTCTCTTCTTCCCCTCTCTCCTCTCTCTCCCCACCCCTCCTATCCCCTTCTCCCCTCTTCTCCCTCCCCTCCTCTCCCCTCCCCTCTCTCCCCTCCCTGACATCAAAGGCTCGAGGGGAAACCAAGGTAAATCAACTTTCGGTCCACTAAAGATGGGATCCCTCGCAAATAAAAGAGGATGGACACGAGGGGAGAGGGAAGGAGAGGGGAGAGGGGAGGAGAGGGGAGAGGGGAGGAGAGGGGAGAGGGGAGGAGAGAGGAGGGGGAGGAAGAGGGGTGAAGGGAAAGAAAGGAGAGGAGAGGAGAGGGAAGAGAGGTTAAGGGAAGCTGGTAGAAAGGAGGGTAGAGGAGAGAAATGAGAAGGGAAGAGAGGTGAGATGAGAAATGAGCAGGGGAAAGGGAAGGGGATGGAACGGAGGGAATGGAGAGGAGAGGGAAGAGAGGTGAGAGGAGATGAAGGGAAGAAAAGGGAAGGTAGAGAGGAAAGATGGCGAGATGGGAGGTGAGAGATGAGGAAAGGTTAGGGAAGGAGAGAGTGAAGAGTAGGGGAAAGGAAAGGAAAGGAGAGGAGAAGGAAGAGGCGTGAGGCGAGAGGAGGAGGGGAGAGAGGGTGAGGGGAACACTAAGACAGATGATGAGAGGGAAGGGAAGGTGTTTGGGGGAGGAGGAGAGGGAGGGGTGAGGGGTGGGGAGGAGGAGGAGAGGAGAGGAGCGGAGAGGGAAGATGGTGAGAGGAGGAGAGGAAAGAAGGTGAAGAGGGGAGAGGGAAGTGGGAGAGATGAATAAAAACATAGGTGAGGGGAGGAGGGGAGAGCTGGGAGGGGAGAAAGTGAGGGAAGAGAAATGACAGGTTTGTGATGGGATGAGATGAGGGGACGGATGGGGAGGAAAGAGATTTGTGAGGGGAGTGGGGTGAGGGTAAAGAAGGGGAGGAGAGGAGGGAAGGTATGGGGAGGGGACAGAGAGAGAGAGAGAGAGAGAGAGAGAGAGAGAGAGAGAGAGAGGGGGAGGAAGAAACGAGGGTGAAAGGCAATATGGGGAGAAAAAAGACGCCAGTAGCTGGATGGGTGGAGAGACAGAGTGGATGAAAGAGGATAGGGAAGGGTTTTGTGTGTGTGTGTGTGTGTGTGTGTGTGTGTGTGTGTGTTTTAGGGTTTGACTCGACCTTTTAACAGGCACTTAATACCAGAGTTTATTCATAGTTGCCTCTCTCTCTCTCTCTCTCTCTCTCTCTCTCATTCACGTCACGTCTCTACTCCCACTCTTTCCTCCTTTTTTTTTTCTCTGATTTTCTCATCTCAGTCTCCTCTTCTTTTATTGCATCTTCCTGTTTCTTCTTCTTCCGCTCATTTTCTATATCTGTTTGTCTGTTTGTCTGTCTGTCTGTCTGTCTCTGTCTGTCTCTGTCTGTCTGTCTGTCTCTCTCTCTCTCTCAGTATTCCCAGAGCACCACAACAAGAGCTTACAAATCCAGTAAAGGCTTCTCTCTTGACTCACTGCATGTTCGTCTCACCTCTCCTTCTCCTCCTCCTCCTCCTCCTCCTCCTCCTCCTCCTCCTCCTCGCTTCCTCTTTCTCCTCTATCAATGTCATTTACTCATTTTTTTTCTTTCTATCCTTTGCCTTCTTTTTTCTTCTCATTTTCGCTGACTGGTTGCCTTCCTACCTTCCACTTGCTCCTTCTTCCGTTCTGTATTCTTCTTCGCCTTTTCCTTCATTTCCCTCCCTTTCTTCTCCTTTTCCCTCTCCTCCTCATCTTCCGTCACCTCTTTCACCTTACATTTTCCTCCTCTTTCTCTCCAACCTCCTTCTCCTCCTTAATCCACGCCCTTCTCCCTCTTTTTCCCATCCCTCTCGTCTTCTTTCCACCCCATTCATCATCTCCCTGTCACCCCCTTCTTCGCCCTCTTCCTTCTTACGTTCCTCAGTCACTCTTGCCTTCATCCTTAGTTGATTAATGCCCCTTTAGGATCTCGAATATATTAGGGGACGAAAAAGAAAGTAAAAGAAAAATTGATTGATGGTCTTGTGACACGTGTTGATGGGAGACAGGAAGATAGGTCGATAGGCACGCACACACACACACACGAACAAGCGCACCCACACCCACCCACCCATCCACACACACACACACACACACACACACACATGAGAGAGAGAGAGAGAGAGAGAGAGAGAGAGAGAGAGAGAGAGAGAGAGAGAGAGAGAGAGAAATGAAAGAAATATTTGGAGAGAAACAACCATGGTAATATTGGACGTCTTATCAGTGAGGGAAAGTGACCAAATATTGACAAGAGCTGCTTAAGGGGAAGGAGGGGGGTGATGTAGCGTAGATGATGTGGAAGACTGGTAGAGGGAATACTATCTTTAATTTGCTTTCATCGG
>NC_137022.1:23329297-23336797 GCF_032717465.1 Coenobita brevimanus | reverse complement strand
GACTGGAAACAAAAAATGAGATGTAGGAGGAGGAGAAAAAAAAATGAAGAATTATGAGGCAAAGCAATGAGGGGAAGAGAGTGGGAAGGAAAAAGGATAGCAAAATAAGGAAGAGGGATAACAAAGACTGATAACGATCTGGTGGAAGGAGGAAGACCAATAACGATAGGAAGGAGAGAAAAAATAAAGCAGAATAGTACAGTAATGGACAAAAGTTTCCCTACTATTACACTGCGTCTGCTTCACACTCAGGGCATGTTCGTCACTTTCCTCCCTGACGCATTACAGAAGAGAGAATTGTTTATGGGCGGTGAAACATGGAAAGCCTCTCGCAGCTTGGAAATGTTAGTCAGCAGAGGAATGTGAGACGTAGGAGAGGTGAAATATTAGGCCAACTTTTGTTCTGGTTGTGTCTGAGAGAGTGGCTAGAATGGGTTGGCAGGAGCGAAGATGAGTAACGTAAGAGAAGTTTGGGGAGTTTTTGTGGTGTACGTGTAAGCTTCTGACAAACAGTAGATAGAGAGATAGACATACAGACAGCTAGGTAGACAGACCGATAGATAGATGGATAGATAGGCTGGAGGAAGAGATGTGATGATTATGAAATGATGATAATAATAATGGTGACAATGATGATAAGGAAAACCATGATGTGAATAGGCAGTAAGAAAATGGTCAAAGTGAAGATAAAGGCGATGATAATAACAGTAATCATAATAATAATAATAATAATAATAATAATAATAACAACAGCACCAACAAAAATAATGACGATGGTGAAGAGGAAAGCGAATAACAACAGAACGGTACACAATCAACAAAAACGAATTGCCAGCCTAATTTAATCGCCAAAATCATTTCTATGACATTTAGGCCCGTATTCTCGTCGGGTAAGGAATCTCCCTAACACCTTTCCCTAAGCGATTTATTTTGCTTATTATGTGTTACTATCCTCTGTGTTTTTTAAAATAATTCTAATGGCTTTATACTCTGCATAAGTAAGGTACAAAATGATATTAACTAGTAGGACCCAAAAATAAATCGCTGAGGAAAGGGTGCTAGGGTGCTTCATTAGCCGATCAGAAGAAGGGCCTAGGAGGTAAGGTGAGGTTGAACGAGAGAGAGAGAGAGAGAGAGAGATGGGGTGAAGATAAAAAAAATAATGAGCTGTAACAGAATGGGGAGAAAGCAAGGAATAAACAAAACGAACATGGAAGGGTGAAGAAAATGTCATATATCAGTGACGTAATGAGGGTCAAATTTGTTTATATTCGTGACGTCATGGCGGCCATATTTGTTATCTACGTCATACTGTTCATAGTTGCGAATTCTTGTGACGTCACTGATCACATTTGTTTATACCCGTGACGTCATGGCGGCCATATTTGTTTACAATCGTGGCGTCTCTACCTTCCTTCCTTCTTTCTCTTTTCTATTCTGTCTCTCTTCGTTTCATCATTTCCCTGTCTCAAATTTCTCTTCTTCTTTCTCCAATTCCTCCTTCGCTCTTTCCTCCCTAATTCTATTTTCTCTCTCTCCTTTCTCTCCAGTTTTTCTCTCCTTTTCCTCCAGCGACAGAGACAACAGAGGGAGATCAGCCTCACCTCCACTGTTGCTCTAACTAAAAGGAAAAAAACAGGGAGCGTTTTGTTGTGTTGCAAAAACGAAGCTTGGACGAGTTAAGAAAAAAAAAAGAGAAAACAAACACAGCCTTGGTGCCTAGGAATGAGAGAGAGAGAGAGAGAGAGAGAGAGAGAGAGAGAGAGGAATGAGGGAGGAAAGGAGTGCTTAGAGAGAGGAAGAAGGAATTGACAATGAAGGAAGGCAGGGGGGAGGGAGGGAGGAAGGGAGGGAGGGAAGAGTTGGAGGAAAGTTATGAAAAAAGGCGCTGGTAAGAAACGACGAGGAAGGAAGGAAGAAGGAAGGAAGGAAGAAGGAGGAAGGAAGGAAGGACGAAAGTAAGAATGGATGGATGGTAACAAATAAATGAAAAAAGAAGGGAATAGGAGGAAGGTAGGAAGGAAAGAAGGAAGGAAGGAAGGAAAGAAGGAAGGAAGGAAGGACGGAAGGAAGGAAGGAAGCAAGGAAGGAAGGAAGCAAGCAAGCAAGCAAGGAAGGAAGCAAGCAAGCAAGGAAGGAAAACAATAAACAAGACAATTCTCTTTCCTTTTAGTAAGAGCAACACTTGGGTGAGGAGATGGGGCTTGATCCATTTCTTGTTGCTTCTCTCTCTCGCTGGAGGAAAGGAGAGAAAAAGTGGAGAGAGAGAGAGAGAGAGAGAGAGAGAGAGAGAGAGAGAGGATTAGGGAGCAAGGGAGGAAAGAAGGATGGGGGGGAAAGAGAAGGAAGGCAGGAGAGAGGGAGCAAAACAACGAAGAAAAGAAAGGAAGGAAGGAAGGAAGGAGCGAAGGAAGGAACGAAGAAAGAAAGAAAGAAAGAAAGGAATGAATGAATGAATGAATGAAGGAAGGAAGAAAGAAAGAAGCAAGAAAGAAAGAAAGGAAGGAAGGAAGGAAGGAAGAAAGAAAGAAAGAAAGAAAGCATGGAAGGAAGGATGGAAGAAGAAAGAAAGGAAGGAAGAGTGATAGAATAGCTTGAGAGAAAAAGGAGAAGCAAGAACTGAAGAGGAAAGATCGATGGAAGGAGAGAGAGAGAAGGAAACAAACAAGGAAGATGGGGAGAAAACAACGAAGGAATGAAAAAAGGAAAAAAAGGCTAAACTACTTTCTTTCCTTTTAGTTACAGCAACACTCGAGTCGCTCTCTCTCTCTCTTTCTCTATCTATCTATCTTGTTCGAGGAAAAGAGAGCAAAATGAATGGAAGAGGACTAGGAAGGAAAGAGGGAAGAAGAGGAAGTGAAGGTAGGAAGGTGGGTAGGCGAGAGGGAAGCAAGGAGAAGAAGGGATGGAAGGAGGGAAAGTAAGAAGGAAGGAAAGGAAGAAAACAAGTAGAGAGGGAGGAAAGACGAGAGAAAATCAGAAGAAAAGGAAGGCCTAGGAGGGAGGGCATGAAGGAAGATTGAAGAGTGGGAAGAAGGGAGGAACTGGAAAGGAAGGAAGGAAGGAAGGAAGAAAGGAGGGAATGGAGGAATGAATGAATGTATAAAGGATGGAAGGGATGAATGAATGAAGGAAGGAAAGAAACTAGGAATGGAAGGAAAGGAGATAGAGGAGAGAATTGTGAAGAGAAGAAGGAGCTGCAAAACAGAAGAATAAGCAGACCAAGACAGATTACAGCTAAAAAAAACGCAGCTAACAGAAAGCTAACAATTTTTCCCCTATATCAGCTGCTTCCAGACGATTTTATTCAGCAAGGAGAGCCCATTTGTATGAAGGCTTGATACGGGGGGGTACAAAAACTGCTCTCCATTAATATCTCAGCGGAGTGTAGGATAGGCGTTATATATGGACCACCCTGTTATTTCTAGTTCCCTTAGCTACAAAAATCCCCCGTGAGCTGAGGAAAATCGTCTGGAGGAAGCAAGAATGGAGTAAAATTTATGTTAATGTAGTAGAGGTGATGCTTGTGTGTGTGTGTGTGTGTGTGTGTGTCCCATTGTGAGATATTAAACTAATTTTTCTCTTTATTTGTACTGTGTATTTTTTCGCTTGACTTAAATCTGATTACTTCCTGAATAAACATGGAGGAGGAGGAGGAGGAGGAGGAGGAGGAGGAGGAAGAGGAGGAGGAGGAGGAGGAGGAGGAGGAGGAGGAGAAGGAGGAGGAGGAAGAGGAGGAGGAGGAGGATGCAAGGAAGAGAAAGAAGAATGGAAGTAATGAGTCTTTCAGATGTGAAGAAATGAGATTAGTGTGCGTGGGTATGTTAGAGAGAGAGAGAGAGAGAGAGAGAGAGAGAGAGAGAGAGAGAAATAAAGAGAATGAAAGAGAATTAGGAGCAATTTATGAGCCATTCTGGTCTGGGAAACTTAAGAGAATGAAGCTAGAATGCAAGAGGAACAGAGAGAGAGAGAGAGAGAGAGAGAGAGAGAGAGAGAGAGAGAGACAGACAGACAGACAGACAGAGAGGGAGAGAGAGAGAACGGGGTATATATAAGCCTGGGACAGCCCGTGTGTGTCTTGGGAGGGGGGGGGGGTTATGTTTTTGGCTGCATTTTGAGTGGCTTTGTATGTATGTATGGCAGCACCATTATCTCAGCGAATTATGATGCCTGTTGCATCTTTATATTTACTTTCATGTTATCTATAGATTTTCTAGTATTAACACAGCTTGCCTTCGTAACGTAAAAAAGGAGCAGTATGTAAAATAAATCGCTTAGGGGTAGGCGTTACGAAGTCTTCTCTGCCACCTAGAATACAACTCACAGCCACAACGTGAAGTAAAACACAGGAGACACAGTGAGAAAATTTAATCAGGTAAGAAAGAGAAGAGGTCTTAGAAGAATGAGTATCGACCACACGAGAATCAATGAGTCAGCCTCTTATATATACTCTCAGGTGAGGAAATTAATCTGTCGTTGGCTTGAAGAGCATACTAAACTTATCCTAACGATGAGAGCGGTAGTGGTTACGGTCTTGGCACTCAGGCTCCTATGGCTCACTCAGCTGAATAAAATCGTCTAACGCTGGTTATGATAGAATACTAGAGTTGTCCTGACCATGAGAAGGTTAACGTAGAACCCTCTTTGCCTATAGCTTTATCTTTTATCTATCTATCTGTCCATCTATCTATCTATATCTATATCTTTATCTATCTATAAAATGTGTTTCTCTGTGTGTTTGTCGACTATGAAAATGAAGGAGGAATTATGCAGAGGGCCCCAAATAGGACTAATATGGGCAACTTTTCATGGCAAATTTACCAGTGTGATTTACAGTTGCTAAAGTGGTGTTCCTGATGGGTAGAATTAGACCTACGTGTAATCAGCAGTAGTCAGCATAGTGGAAACATGGCGGCCAATTACCACAGAGATTTTACTTCCTCCTGCAACCATATCAGGATTGGCTGCAACGGGTCGGCTTGGTGGGCGGATGGGTGCGGTGGGTAGGTGGACGAGATGGGTGGGAAGGGTAGGGTAAGTGGGTGGGTGTTGTGGAGCTGAGTGGGGCAGTGTGGATGGGGTAGGTTGCTGTAGTGGAGCTGAGTGGGACAGTGTGGATGGGGTGGGTGGTTGAGTGTAGTGGGGCAGGGTAAGGGAGCGCCGATGGGTGAGAAAATAGGTCCATGAGATTAGGTCCATGGTAGGAATAGGCACATGACGAATACATCCCTGTGGAAATGGGCCCAACGAGTAACACAGGTCCAAAGGGCAAAATGGGGGTAGTCTATCACAGGGGGATGATCTACCAGGGTTCCAAGCAATATCAGCCATAGATTTTTTACCCAGGCAACACCGGGTACCCCTGTTAGTACCATACAAAAGGACAAAACAGGCCTACGTAAGCATGAAGGGATAGTATGAATCTTGAGACAGAGTT
Source organism: Coenobita brevimanus (assembly GCF_032717465.1). Taxonomy (NCBI): domain Eukaryota; kingdom Metazoa; phylum Arthropoda; class Malacostraca; order Decapoda; family Coenobitidae; genus Coenobita; species Coenobita brevimanus. The sequence goes on along the minus strand of NC_137022.1, from coordinate 23,331,360 downwards.
GAATTTCTGGAAGCAAGAAGAGCTGGTACAGAGTCTCATATGACGCCAAGCTTACGGCCCTAATTATATACCTTCTACTCTTGTGACTTTCATAAATTCATTGTTTAAGAGAGGCCACCTTACAACTCATGTGCAAATCAGTGAGAATCAAGGTGAATTTAGAGTCTTAAATTCTTGCAAAAACATAACAATAAGATGAAAAAATATGAAGCATCCAACAGGCAAGAATGAATGTGGTGAACAATTTATACAGGGTTCCCAGCGATATAATTTAAAGATTTAGAGGGGTTATTCTAGGGTTAATTTTGAGAGGAAACTGCTACATCAACATGGGTCCAATCGTCATCCATTAAGGAGCTAAAACTACTGATAACCTTACGGCTAATTATAAGACAGGCTATTTTCTCCCATAAAGTTATCAGTAACTGTTGGTCCTTAATGGCTGATAAGCAGATCCACGTTGATATAGGTGATAATTATTTTAAAGTCAAAATTAGCCATGGAATCTACCCCTGATTTTTTTTTTTTTCCTATAGTATACGTTGTCCAAAAATTTCATGTCAATTGTGGGAAATGTGTTCTAACAACTCAGCTGAAACCAAAATTGTGATTTGTGGTCTGTGTTTCTTCATTCCCCCCCCCTCTCTCTCTCTCTCTCACTGAGTTGATTTCTGTTTCTGTCAATGCTTTTCTCTCTGTCTGATGGGAAAAGAGGAAAGAAGAGTAGAGGGAGGAGGAAAGGAGGGGAGAGGGAAGGACTGATGTAATGAGAAAGTGAGAAAGAAGGGGAAAGAGTAAGGGAAAGAGTGGAGGGGGGGTGGAAGGACTAATGCATGGAGGGAGTGAGAGGGACGGAAAACGAGAGGAAAGATGAGAGAAGGGAGGTAGACAGAGGAAGGACGAAGGAAAGGAGGAGAGAAGGAAGGAAGGAAAGGAATTTTGGAAGGAGGAGGGAAAGAAGGGGGGAGAGATATATGGAAGTGGGAAGGAAGTGAGAGGGAGAAAGGAGAGGAAGGGAAGGAAGGGGGAAAGGGGGGGGGTGTGGGTAGAGTGGGCGGAATGTGATAACAGCGTCAATATTGGACACACACACACACACACACACACACACACACACACACACACACACACACACACACACACACACACACACACACACACACACACACACACACACACACACACTACTACATTGGTTAAGCAACACACACACACACACACACATGTGTGACTGCTGTACACACACACACACACACACACACACACACAGCGTGGCACACACTCTTCAGGTTATGGTGATGCTCCGACAGAAGAGGTTATAAAACTTAAGTAATATTGGGAAACTAGGATCACACTTACTTGACCGGGAATATGGCTGTTATGACTGATTTTGACAGATTCACTGAAAAGAGTCGTTGTTTTTATTATTATAATTATTATTATTATTATTATTATTATTACTATTATCATCATCATTATTACTGTTGGTGTTGTTGCTGTTGCTATTGTTTTTGTTGGCGGTAGTGGTGATACGGTGGTGGTGATGTGGTTGTGGTGATGTGGTGGTGGTGGTGATATGGTGGTGGTGATAAGATGATGGTGATATGGAGATGGTGGTTAAAGTTGCTCATCTCCTACAGTTCACCTTCATCAACCCCTTTTCGAGAGGTAGGGAGGGAGTTGAGATCTGTGCTACCTTATGAAGGCGTCCCTCTATCAACAATGGACTTCCTTCAGATGTGTTGTGAGTCGTTCCCCTTGGAGTGTGAGCGGGACAGTAACGTTACCCTGTCTGTTAAGGAAGCATTCAGGTGTTGTTAAGGATGCGTCTGTCAAGGGTTATAAGGGTGTTAGGTGTGTGTGTGTGTGTGTGTGTGTGTGTGTGTGTGTGTGTGTGTGTGTGTGTGTGTGTGTGTGTGTGTGTGTGTGTGTGTGTGTGTGTGTGTGTGTGTGTGTGTGTGTGTGTGTGTGTGTGTGTGTGTGTGTGTGTGTGTGTGTGTGTGTGTGTGTGTAGTGACGAGTGCTGTTCTCGTTGCTTAACCCCGGTCTACCTGGCCAAGTAG